>NW_020175395.1:1406094-1418473 GCF_003031525.2 Neophocaena asiaeorientalis asiaeorientalis
CTAGGAGAACGGGCCGGTCCCACAGCACCTCCCCCAGATGGAAAACCACAACGTCACGGCAACTGAGAGCCACAGCCAACACGACATCTGACTCTCGACTCCTGGAACCCGAGGAGCTGACGGCCTAAATGTCCGACTCACAACGAACACAACTCATCTGGGACCGACTCCAGCCTGGGCTCATGCCTCGTGACAGGAGACGCTTTCACTGGAGAGTCAGCACCCCAACCGGGACTCTTTTCAATTCGGTTTTGCACATGGTTATGAAGACAGTCTCCATTTCACATTAAACGTTGTACAGTTGGAAGTAAGCACCACAGCTTTAACATTTTCAAGACACAGAAATATTTTCTGTCTTATTCTTCCAGGAACTCACCGGGAAGGCAGGCAGCCCCTTGGCACGGGAGTTAGGGAGGCCCGTGGAGGTTAGGGGCCCGCCTGGTGGCACCCACGAGAGGGGAAGCCAGGACTAGAACCCGGGGCTCCCACGACTGTGCCCTGGGAAACCACTTCCTCCACCTGGGGCCCACCAGCGCATGTCAGAGCCCAACAAAGCAATAAAAAGACCATAACAGACTCATTTTTAAACCAAATTGATTTAGTCACTTTGCATGACAGGGTATCTTACAGATTAAACAGTCCTTCTAGTTTTAACCAAGTGACCCAAATGCAGAATAAGGTCCTGTAACTTTAGGACAGCCCAGAGCTCGGGGGGGAGGCAGGACACAGGACCGGGGCCTTCTCCAGCCTCATATGGGCACCACTGCCTCTTGGAAGCAGTGTCTGGAGGTGGACTTGGGATGTAGGTTTCAGGCTGTCGAGCCAGGCGGCAGGACCACTGCCAAGGGTCCCAAACAGGAGGATTCCGGCGTGCCTGGTGCCTGCAGCCCCCGTCCTTGTGCTTCACCTTTCATGTAATGTTCCAGATACACTCCTATACAATTCACAGTAATTCCAGAAGTTGAATCCTATCTTGACTATAAGATAAAAATTACCTAAAATTTCACATCTATAAAAAGCTGAAGGGAGTGCAGAAAGTTTCCCCCTTCTCCCGAAGGCCACAGAAGGCTGAAACAGCCCTGACCGAGCCTCATACCCACCCATGTCCACACATGTATGGCCTCATACCCACCCATGTCCACACACGTATGGCCTCATACCCACCCATGTCCTCAAACGTATGGCCACCTACCTTCCTGCAGAGAGGAGAGAGCATTCCTCTTCTCTCTCCAAACATGGATTCACTTCTAGCCCACAGGACAAGTGAAAAGGACAGCTTCTCAGATGCAACTTGAGAACCCAGCCCCTCTGAGCTGCGCCTAAATCAGACTATGTTTCTGCTGAAGCACCACTGGGCAGCTTCTTTGAAGAGGGTAAGATAATGAGCAGTGCTGGGCTGAAGAAACCAGGCCTCTAGTAAAATGAATTCCCTTGTTTAGATCACCTCAAGCACTGGGAAGTACAATACCACCCCTGTAAGGAGAGAAAGCACTCGTCCACACTGCCTGCCACACGCTGTAAGTCTATGCACCCTAATTACTCTAAAATAAGCATTTTCACCTAATTGCAATTACAATATCAAAGTAATCTGTACCTCCAATGAGATAAGTACAGACACCTCAAAGATCAACAGAAGATGCTGCTTTGAATTAGAATGAAGACTTCAGATGGGAAGATTATCCACTGCAGTGCCAAGATTCCAGAGGCAGAATGCACGGGAAAAGTATTTTCACCTGGCTCGCACTTGTAGCACAAAGCACTGGATAAAATCTCTGTCACACTCACAGAACTCAAAAGACCACAGGGATTATTAATCCCACTGTCTTATTTTGCAGCTCAGGAAACTGAGACTAAAAACATTAAATGTTTAGTGTCCAGTCACACAGTTAGGAGGTAGCAGAATGTGGGGGGAAAAAAAGGAAAGAAAGTAAGAAAAGTGAAAACAGATCTCTCGGGCTTCCCTGGTGGCACAGTGGTTGAGAGTCCGCCTGCCGATGCAGGGGACACGGGTTCGTGCCCCCGTCCGGGAAGATCCCACATGCTGCGGAGCGGCTAGGCCCGTGAGCCATGGCCGCTGAGCCTGCACGTCCGGAGCCTGTGCTCCGCAATGGGAGAGGCCACAACAGTGAGAGGTCCGCATAACGCAAAACAAAAAACCAACCAAACAAACAAAAAACCCAGATCTCTCAGACCTCAGAATTTTTAACTAAAAACTACTGTGAAAAGAGCTAAAATGAATAGACTGGACTCATGTGTACAGTTGCGAACCAGAGGGAAGAACAAGAACAGAGCCAGCAAGTGTCAGGAGAGGGAGCAGTAACTGGCTGGCTGGACACAAGGACGCCATCCATGTGCAAAACATATAAATAACCTTGCCTCCTGTAGTCTTTAAAGCTGAAGATTATTTCCCCATAAAAGCTGAGGTCGCCCCCAACCCCCAAGAACTGCCTTTCACTCCCTTTGATTTACCTCCCGGTAGAAGGAGTGATCAACAACCCCTGCATAGCAAAGACTGATGGATACTCCTTTCTAACCACCCCTTCCTGCAGACCCCCTGCTGGGGAAAGAGCCCCCAAGGAGGTGCTCAGCGGCTGCACACACACCTCACACGCGCACATGGCCCATGGATAAGTGACGCTGGCTCTGCTGCAAACCAGGACCTCCCAGGAAATTGTGATGAGCTGAAGCTTAAAGGCAACATTTTAGAAAGAGGCTGGATACCCCCCATCAGGCTACACATCGCTCTACCATTGCCCTGCTATCTTTCCCCAAAGTATTTTCAAAATGTTTCTAATGTTAATTTCAAATTAACATTCAATTTCAAAAGATTCTAATGTTAAGTCTTATGGCCAACTGTAAACTAAAAATAAAATATCATAGAGGGAAGAAATGAACTAAAAGGTTAATTTTAGAAAATATTTTTTTTCAGTTGCTAGGTTAAAAAATGCTGGTATTCTTTTCATTTTTTGATTAGTACAAAGACTGAAAAGGTTTTTGTGTTTATGACTGTGTGTACTATTTCTTCTGGGAATTATTTATTCTTATCTTTTATATTTCTTATCCATTTTTCTAGTAGGCTGTATTTCTCCAATTGGTTTTTTCTTCTAAGCATCTAGAACATATATAAAATTGACTCATTTTTATCTCCTAAAAGCCACTCAGAAACTATCTGGAAACAGGTTAGCAGATTTTTAGTGGTAGAACTCCCATGATAACCTGGTTTAAAATCCACGTTCCTTTCAAACTACAAATGATTATTGTAAACTCTTAGTTTAATGAGCAAAGAAGAATGAAAACACCAAAACCTGAACTCCAGGGACATCTGCACAACCCAGCACTTGTAGCACCACCGACCTCATCACAGCAAAACACATTTCTGTGATTTAGGCAAGTGCTGTAAGAAAAGTGCGATCAGAGGGAACAGCTGCTAATAAGGTATACAAAGATAATTTCTAATTACACTCTTAGAAGAAGGACAACACACACATTCCAACACCGTCCCAGAGACGTTTAAAACCCCTCAAAAGTAAATCCTAAGGCATTCATCAAGCACATACGCGTGTGCTGGGGGTACGTAATGCAGCTGCATCAAGCGTGAGCTAGCCTGTCCATCTCCACATGAATACAAGTGCCCCCAGGAAACGGCCTCCTGCCCACATTCTCGCCTCTTTAAAACGGAAGCTCCTTCAGTTTGAACCCCTGTGCTTTTTCTCTCTCCCACTCTCCCTTTCTTGACACTCATGCTAAAATTTCTACCCTTCAGAGAGAAACAAAAGTCCCCACGTGACCTGGAATTACTACAAATGATGATGATAATAGTATTAAAAACAAGAGTAAGCACTTATTTGGTGCTTAGGCTGTGTCAGCCACGCTCTCAGTGCTTTACGATCACTAACTTTTCAATCTTCACAGTAACCCTATGTAGTTAGCACTATTACCTCTATTTCACAAAAGAGCAAACTGAAGTGAACTGAGACCAAGTAACCTGCCCGATATCCCAGCTGGTAAACAGAGCAAGGATCTGCACCACATATATATTTCCAATGATTTATATGGCAATCTACTCCACTAATGGGATCAATCACTCCATAATGATGGGCCTACATCATTTATATTTTATGTTTTAACATAAAATGTGGTCTCTATAGAATTTATTAACAAAGCGAAGTGTCACAGATTAGTGAGTTTCAAACATTCCCTTGGCCATAGGTGTCAGGGAATAGAGGGCAGAAAGGAAGGAAGAGATTTAGTCCCTGCACTCTTGCTCTGAGAATATCTGGGAAGCCAGGCACTTCCTGGCCGAGATAGGATTAGACTTCGACGCTGGTTTCACACGGATCAGCATACCCACATGTGGACAGGATGAGAAGAGCAGCCAGGTAACCCGCACAGCTAAGCAAAGTGCTCTGCTATCAGGGAGCACCGGCAGATGCATGAGCCACGGACAGAGGCAGGGCTGGGGGAGAAAAGGAAAGCGATGAACTACTTCCCCAGCGACCTCGTCCACACTGGATGGCACGGTGCCCTGGGGAAATCAATCACCACCCTCGCGCATGAAATCAAGGTGGGAAAAACAGAGGGAATACAAGAAGCATATCCCTGTCAAAACCCTTTCAAAGATCTGCTAACTGACGAGTCCAGTGCTGCTGTGAATGACTCCTTTCAGGTTTAGAACAATATACTCACTGAAAGTTTGCATAACTCAGGGCTCGAAATACATTGATAAAGACTTGTTCAGATCTAGAGAGAAGTTAGTAATAAATTACCAGTAAACTTCGTGCTTAAAATAATCTCTTTGTAGTAAATACATACGTGAATTAAAACTGTCCAAAAATGGAAAATAGAGCTTCTCTTTCTTTTTCCCTTTCCCATTATCTCTCAAAGTGACAGTCCACACAATTAATTAAAGGCTGTTTCTTTGCAAAGTACATACTTGCATAGTTCTAATCGTCCAAATGATGCATAGAGGAAATGATTTTTTGCAGGTACTCTAAAACAGAGCTGCACCTTCTCCAGGGTTCAAGGCCATGCTTAATGAAAAACTTTAAACCTGGAAGAAAAAAATGCAGTACTGAAAAGAGAAGAAATATTAAATTTTAGTATTTACCTGATTTATTAGCATTTCCTTGTGCCTTTCTTTGTAGAGTTTGTGCCCTGGCTAATGAGAAAGACAAAGCAAATGCTCTTTTGTTGACCGACTTTAAAAAGGTCCGAAGAATAACAAAAAGACACACAGATACTGATGACTATATCTTTCTCCATTCTACTGCACATTCGGTTGTTACTTCAGTTCACTGTTGGTGACAAGTAGAGCCTAACTATTTGCAAATATTCTTGCTCTTTTTAACCCAATTTCTTTCAGGGATATAAACAGTTAAGACCATTCCTATCACAGGCACACGCCATGACAGAAATGTCAGTCATGGGCACCCAGAGCCATTTCAGACCTGATCTGCAACAATGGAGTCCCCACCAAGCTGGAGACATTGTAAATCACAGAAGAAAGATACAAAATGAGAGCTGTGATTTGTATAAGTTAAAGTCACTGAAAGACAGATGAAATGCAAGCATATGCACACAGGTGTCCATGGAGAAGTCTGTAAGCATCTACCCAGAAAGCTGCATATCATCAAACTAATAAAGCTGACGCTCAGAGCAGAGGACAGGTAAAGAATGGAGTTTCTGCAGGCAGGTTCACCCGTAAAACACGATTCTGGGGGCCAGGGAATCTCGGTGTTTATTGTTGGGTTGTGCTGTATTATGCACGAAGGTTCTGCCATTCAGAGAAGGTATCGAAAAACACTTTGGGGGAAAATCCCGCATCGAAGAGCATGGGCCTCCACCTTGCTGACAGCAGTCTCTCCAGTCCCTGCCTCACAGGCCGTACAGCCTGGGCGCGTTCCCAGCAGCTTAGCGCAGCACAGCACCTATGACAGTGGAACTTCTGCAGGCTCACCCTTTTGGTTGTTTTCATCTTGTCATTGTGCCCTCTTTCGCCAACAGCAATGGGGCTTAGCTCCTACTCAACCATGACCTTTTGTTTTCAAGGAGCTTCAAAGTCGTATTTTTTAATGTGTATCCAGTATAAGGACATGTCAACCATGTACTTCTTAAATCTCGACTTAATAGGACAGCAGGAAAACAGGATCCAGACTCGACTCTACTGAAGACCAGTCTTGTAAGGGTGTTGACGGGTGGGTGTGGTCCTTCAGGTGAGAAATGATGTCCACGTCAATAGGGACTGTATACGACTCCCCATCCTGGTCTCAGGAGCACCCAGCTCCAAATTCCCAACCTTGCCAGGGGCTCAGACTGAAAGCCTGGTGTCCCTAATTCTGTCCAACCAGATCCATCCACCTGTGGTCTAGGCTTGTAATACTGACAAGCCACACAGTGGTTTGCTTCTCAGCTATTCCCTCCCCTAATACGCATGACTTAGTCAGGATACTTGACTACGTTTGGTAGATCCGGATCATCCGTTTAGAAAAACTGAGCATTTTTTTTTTTTCTATCAAAACACCAGGCTTAAAATTCAGGTAAGTTATCACCTTACACTACACCTTTTAGTAGATATAGCTAACGCAATCTTACTTACTGTACATATGTTCCTCAAAGTATTTATTATTTCTATCAAATTAATAACATCTTACATTTCTCTAATTCTTTATGGTTGCTAAGTTCTCTAAGATATTTCTCCCATTTATATCCCACAACGTCCTGGTGAGATAGCTGATATTATCCCCATTTTTCCAGATCAGATCACAGATTAGAAAGCTTACATCCTTTACTCAAGGTCATAGAGCTAGTGAGAGAACTTGGCAGAAGATGAAACCAATTTGTCTAGTCCTAACTACAGTGTTATTTCCATATTACTTCTCCTTCAAGCAAAATAAAAATGTTTCAATCAAAACAAGATACCACAGAAGTTTTTTTAAAGCTTTTCAATTAACTAATAAATGTATATAAAAACTCATATAAAGTTTAGTAAACAATTTTTTTTAAATAAGTATCATCAATTACTTTTGTAATAATCCATTTTTAAGAATGATTGAGGGCTTCCCTGGTGGTGCAGTGGTTGAGAGTCCGCCTGCCGATGCAGGGGACACGGGTTCATGCCCCGGTCCGGGAAGATCCCACATGCCGCGGAGCAGCTGGGCCCGTGAGCCATGGCCGCTGAGCCTGCGCGACCGGAGCCTGTGCTCCGCAACGGGGGAGGCCACAACAGTGAGAGGCCCGCGTACCGCAAAAAAAAAAACAAAAAAACAAAACAACACTGCTCTTGATATATAGTTGTTAAAGAGAACAGAACCTAAGAGTTCTTACCACAAAGGAAAAAAAAATTTTTTGTATGTATATGAAATGTTGGATGTTCACTAAACTTACTCTGGCAATCATTTCACAACATACGTGAGTCAAGCCATTCTGCTGCACATCTTAAACTTACACAGTGCTGTGTGTCAATTATATCTCAATAAAACTGGAAAAAAATCAGATGTTTTGTAATCTTTTATCTCATAAAAGTCTGTTAGGTGCAGACACAATACGCACTATGATACAGTTTTTATAAACTAAGAAACACAAAAAACTACACAGCATAGTGTTTAGTAACTATTCGTGTACGATGACACTATACAGAAAAGCAAGAGAACACGCAAATGCCATGATGCTGGTCACCTCTGGACTTTGGCCGGTAGAACACTCAGAGAGCTTTCGCCATGATTCTACTATTTTTTTAAGTTGGGGGTAGATTAACCCAAGTTTTCATTTTATCATTATGCTCCATAACTTACACAGATATCACATATTAACGTTCATATATCAAATATTTTCTAATTAAAAATAAAGTGCACGGCATGAAACAGGCCCTTAATAAATGGTGAAAATTATTCCTCAAAGTGGAAGGGATTAGAGCATGTCAACAGGCTGGGGAGGGGAGCCAAGGGAAGAGCTGGACGGACAGACAGACAGGAAGAGTAGCTGCCGCGACCGGGAAGGGAACGGGCTCAAGAGAAAAGGGAAAAGGCCTGGTCTGAGCAGGACGGACCAGGTCTCCCCAGAGCCGGGAGAAGGATGCGTGTAGATGGAGACAACTTGGCAGTGGGAAGAGAGGAGGTGGCATGTTTCAAGAACCAAAACATAAGATTATTTGCTCAGGACCAGAAGCTCAAGACTGGCTAGGGAGACTGAGCAAAGAGGCTGACTTAGAATATTTACCGTCAGGAAAGTGGAAGGAGACGCACCACATAAGGTGACCACTGGGAACCCAAAGAGACTGAAAACTATGAGTAAAAAGGGGACCATATATGTATTTGCGTTATTTTTTTCATTTCGGCACAAGCACAGGTTAAAAAAAAGAAAAAGAAAAACAAAGAGAGAATACTCCAAGACTGACGCAGGGTTGGGAGTTTGCAGAGACGTAAAAAAGAAAGACCAGGACCAAGGAGTTAAGAGTTCTATTCCAAGAATAATTCAAGTCCTTGGCCATTGGATGCAGACCTGGGGAGGGCAGAATGGAGCCCAGACAGGATGGTGACCAAGGAGAAGACGGAGCATGGGGAGGCGCAGCCACTTCCGAACCTCGAGAACAGTTACAGGAGGAAATAGTGCAGATGAGCCCCGGGTGCCCAAGCTGTCCACAGGCAAGGAAGAAGGGTCCCCAGTGATTAGGTCGGAGGTGCCAGCATCTGCGCACACATCACCGTGCCACCTACCACCACCCGGAGGTGCCCCCTGGGCACACAGCCTCTCTCCATAAAGCTCTCTGTGGTCACCGCCAATCCACAGGTGCTGTCACCTGACCTGAAACTGGCCTTTAGTCCCTGCAGCAATCACTAAGATATTCCCCCAACTTTTAATCCTGAAAAGTTTTAGATGTACACGATAGTTGATGGAACACCATTAATCTTTCACCTAGATTCACCGGTTAAGAGTCTTCCACGTTTGCCTCGTCTCGCTCCATGTTTATACACACCTGCACTCACTTTTGCTGTGGTTGTCACTGTCATTGGCTGGAGAACCATAGGCAAGTAAGCTGCAGACATGATGATACTTCACCCTTAATGACGCTCCCTTGGCATGCAGTTTCTCAGGATCTGGAAATTCTCCTGTGACCTCAGTACCATTAATATAGTCCATTTTTAAGTTTCCCAACTTCCCTCAAAGTGTTTTAATAACTGCTTATTTTCTAATCCAAGACCCAGTCATGGTCTGTACATTGCATAAAATTGTTAAATGAGTAAATTTTACAGCTGTGGAAAAGCAGTGCTTCAGCGTCTGCAGCGGTGAGCAGGACCGACCGGAAGCCAGAGGAGCAGAAAAGGAGGGACACAAAGCAGCAAACTCCCTCGGGAGTCCAGAAAAGGTGGGGGGAGCGTGAGTTCCCAAATGAGGGTGGTGATAATGAACATGCAAAAGATGGGCAAGGTCAGCAGTTACAGGGCAGAAGAAAGGAAGAGTCAAGTTAACTGGGAGAACGGTACATATTGGGTGGGGTGGGGTGGTGGGAAAAGATGATTTGGTTTTAGGCATTTTGAGTTTCAGGCAATAACAAAATATTCAAATGGACACATCCAGCAGGCAACCTATGGTTATGTAACACTGGAATTTAATTAAATTATATAATCTCTAATAGTCCTTGTAGCTCTTAAAGAGCTAGGATTCTATGACAGTATCAGAAAAGGCCAGGCTTCATGGCTCCTTCAGGTATTCGACTGTAAGAACTTCTTCTCCCGCTCTGGCATTCTTGCGCACTCAAACCTGCTGTTTAACCACTCCCCGCAAGAGGGGAAAAAACTGTCTTTACGATGTGGATGTCCAATTTTTTTTTCTTGCTTCTTCAACTAGACAGTAGGTTCCTACAAGGGAACCGAAGCTGCAGGACCAAAAGGCAAAAGCAAATAGGGTTCTATTTTGACTGACGCTTATCCAGTTCATTCTTAAATTTAGAATGCCTACATTCTTTTGATGTTAGTCAAAGACAGTATTTTGGAGCAAAAAGAAAAATACAACATTCAGAAAACTATTCAGTTTCGATGAAACCTAAAAAAAGTTACAAGTAGGGCAAACTGCAAAAGTGATGCTCTGAAACAAATCACGAGGATAATTGAGACAGAAATCCTTAACCTCTGGCCCAGCAGACTGCTGAGACTTGAAAACCAATCTCACACACACGTTCAAAGCCCTTCATTTCAGTGCTATGTGACATGGGCTGTTAGCCGAGATGCATGCATGAGATTCTGAACCTAAACTTTCCAGCAACTTACTCCAAGAGCATAGGATATTTTGATAATATTCCAAAGGGGGAGTAAAGACCTAGACTCAGATTGCTATAACTTTGAAGCCCTGGAATGAAATATCTCTCATCTGGCATTAGGACACTGGAGGAAACCTCTGCATCATTCTGGTTCCTGCTCTGGTGTCCCTATGTTTACCAACGTAGCCCAGCCCTGGCCACATCTATGCGTGTCACCACCACCTACCACGGAGAGTAGCAACTGTCTCGCACTTTTCACAGAGATTCAGTTCTTAATGAGATGCTTACAAAGCAGATCATGCTACAAATCAGGACTTTTTCTAAGATTCTCAAAAAAATATAAAGATGTCTCCAAGCCTAGCAAAATGCTTTAGAGAAATTCCCCTGAGCATACTAGATAATTCAGCAGCTTAGAAACTAAAAGTAGTTAGATTTTATGCATAATGAAACAGATGTGTTGCTGACAAGATGTCTTAACAAAATATTTATATATTGACTCACATTTAAAATATGCTAGGAGTATCCCTATTTAAAAGACTCCTGTGTAAAAGCCTCTCTAAAGGTGGCATATTAGACATTCTCAAAGTGGGGCACCCACACCCTAGAACTAAGCCCCCTGTTTCAGCCCAGTGTTTTGAGACACATTTTTACTATTCCTGGAAGCACTTTCACATCTTTTTCAGACGTTGAGTGAGCAACAGGGTAACTAACATTTCAAAAGCATTTTTAGGGCAGTAAAACCTTAAGTTCCCTGCTAAAGGGACTGATCCAAAATAAATTAAATGCTGGTGTGACTCAGCCGAGTGTGGTCAGTTCTGATGCGCAGTGTGAAAACCTCCAGTTAATAGATCTATTCAGGGACTCAACACGCACTTGGGAGTCATAAACTGGACAGCCGAGCGTAAACACCAGCCTGGGCGCCTGCCCACATCTAAAGCATCGGCAGTGGAGAGCAGGGATCCTCAGAGACCTGCTGTCACCCTGTGCTGTGTCCTATCAGTTCTGTGAAAGCGGTGGAGTCGAGGGGGCGGGGCCTCATGAAAAACCCAAGGCAGAGGGTGTCCGAGGCTTGGAAACCAGGAAGGAGAGAGGAGAAGAAACTGCTCCTGTGGATTCTACTGGGAAGTCCTCAGATGCAACCCAAAGGTACTGCTGGCTTGCTGGGCTCCCAAAGCACCATCAAAACAGTTATCAATCACAAATTAGACTTGGAGAGGGCCTCAGAGGTCAATTAAATCTAATTACTCCACCAGGGAGGAAACCAAGACCTTGACAATAAAAAATACAGAAAGATTAAAAAAAACAGAAACTGTTTTTTTGCTTGCCCAAGGTTGCCTCAGACAGCTTAAGGAGGTTACAGGTTTTATCTTAGAGTAATTAAACAGGGAAAAGGTAGACAAAGATTTTTTTATTAACTGGGGAAGATCATTGAAGAGCCAGTAGTCAGGTTTGAAAAGACAATCAGTTGAGTGGACGCCATTAAAAGGGATGCAAGGACAACAAGATGGGTTACCTTCTGATTCATTAACCAGACTGCTACCGATACGGGGTCATTTATGCGTTTCCTTCTCTTTGGAAACCTAACAGGTGGACAACATAAAACTCTGACGAACAGGCGTATTCGATGAACGTGCACGTAAGGATTATACAAGGTGTGTATCAAAGATTGGCTTTTCAGGCACTTGAATGCAGGTCCATTAAAAAAAATTTAAAATGTGCAGAGTAGAGCAGCTGTCCCAACACAAGCAGCCCCAGAGCTGGAAACATTCCCACGCCAGTTCCCCTGAATCCAGTCTGTTTTATGGTCTTGCGTGGATTCAAGGAGACAGAACTACTATTTAAAAATGCCTTGACAAAGAAGCCTTTAAGAAGCGTCAAAATAAGTTACTTTGAAGTGTTTTTCACCAACACGCCTCCAGCTTTCCCTTCTTTTCCTATTTGCTGTTCCACAGAACCCAACGGTGGCTATATTTAACTGACTTTACAAGCTGTGGGCAGACTGAGCTCAAGCACATCCCAACCCAAGCTGTGTGCATTCACTGAGCCCCAGGCTCTTCGGTTTAGGAGTTTTCTTTCTCTTTTTTTCTTCTTTTTTTTTTTTTTTTTTTTTTTTAAGTTGTTTTAAAA
>NW_020175395.1:1418492-1450000 GCF_003031525.2 Neophocaena asiaeorientalis asiaeorientalis
TTTTGGTTTTGGGGTTTTCTTTTTTTTTTTTTTCTTTTTTTTTTTTTTTTTTTTTTTTTAAAGTGTCTTAAAAGTACCTTACATATCCTGGAAACAAGAAACAATACTTAGAAGACCCTCCATGTCAGTTTGCTATGTAGCTTGGCCCTGAAATTCATTTTTCATCAATAACAACACGGTCTCAAGGCTAATACTGCCATGATACAGGATTCTTGGTTACAGTTTGTACTTTATTATTTCTGCTAGAAAATGCTCATTCCACCTAGGACATATTACTGAGGAAGAATCAACACTTGTCAATGATTTTCTTTCAGGGATAGGTATATAGAGGTTAACAGTATTAGGAACTGACTACGATGGCAACAAAATCAAAAATTCCTACAGAGGTGAAATAAATTCCTGACCTCACTGAGTGGGACCCATCTGGCTCTGAAGCCTGCTTCTGCCACTAACACAAAACTATCTCCCTGGAATTCTAGGGCATGGATTCCAACATCCAACTGGCTTTGTTGTTTATTATGTGGTCCTGTGGGAAAAATCACTGCTTTGGGCTTTAGTTTTCTCATCTATAAATTAGAACTTGAACTCTAAAATAATCTCTGAAATTATTTCTACCTATAAGAAGCAATTGTTTCGGATTAATAATGCACAATAATTAAAACAAAATAACATTCAATAGACTGGATTTTTCTGCAAACTTTGATACTGGCCATATATTGACTTCTAATCACTCAATAAATTTAAAAGTATTATGGTTAGCTAATATTTTGAAGTGTATCAATACTTTTAATTGTTACGTGATACCAAATATAAGTTACCTCTTTCCATTCCACAAAAAATTATACAGACCACAGTTAAAGTTCACAGTTTCCAACTAGTTTGACTATTTAGCAATTTTGAATATAAATGATTGAACTGCTTTTACACTGGCAAATTTCCCTTAGAGATGCCTGAATTATTAGTGATATACTAGGATGTACCACAAAATGTATTTTTATGTTTTTTGTCTACAAGGTAAATTCGCCTAAAAATATTTAATCTTATTTTTAAGAGTAAATGAAGATTCTTAAATTCAAAGAATCTTAAATTAAAATTGAAGATTCCCCAAAGGGAAGTATAATTTTCAAAAATAATTGCCACATAAATATGAATGAGTCAGAGTGAATTCAGTAAAGTTTACAACAAATGTGTAAGACAGCCATTTGCTAGCTATATAATCTTGTGCAAGTAAGCTGCATCATTTCCTTGAGACTATAAAACTAGGAAGATAAATTCTTATAATCAGTATATGATAATGTATAAAAGCTCTTAGTGTAATCTCCGGCTCACAATAGTATTCAGTATTATTACCCCTATTATTATTATTTATTAAGCACTGCTACCAACAAAATGCATAGAAAACTGCTCTTGATCTTTAAAAAGGTATGTACAATATTATTAACCTAAAATTCAATTTTCCAAATTTCAACCTCTCTCACCCTTTAAGAGCTTTTTGACATTTATGTACTATTTTACTTTTTCTCTAGATCATTTTGCTTTGTCTTTAACGTCATTCTAAGCAAATGTCAACCATGAAAACACACGTTACAAATGGAGTAAATACTTCTTTCCTAAGATAAAATAATTATCTGATTATTAATTTAAAATGTACTCCTTAAAATATTTCATGTTATCTTACTAACAGTATTCAGAAACACTGATCTAAACTGGCATTTGCTCATCTGTGCTGGTTTCCAAATTAAAGTTTGCATCTTCTGGTACAAAGTCCACCATACTTATAGGCCATACACAAGCTGACAGGTCTATGTCAGAAACACACACATTTCTCTAATATGAAAATATTAATGTTGTAAACAAATACCTAAGTCCATATTTTTATCTCCTTATAATCTGGCTTTATTTCTTTATAAATAGTATTTAAATTTCCTTTATTAAACAGAAAACTAAATTCAAGAGTACCTTCCTTAAAAGGCTATTCATAAGCAAACTAAATTCACTCCAGGTATTTTATTGGTCAATTTGGAAAGTATTTAAAAGAATAAGAATTTCTTCCTGCTACTAGTGACTGCAATTAGATGAGAAAGAACTTAAAAATTATCATTTTACAGATGATGCAATTGTATACCTAAAAAACAAGAATCTATTCAATTGGCTGGTTACAAAATTATTCAAAATCAAGAGTCTTCCAATTTATAAACAATAAAGTTATACTGGAAGAAAATATCCTACTTATACTAACAAGAAAACCTGAATACCTAAAAATGGAGTTAACAAGATATTAACAGGAATCATATAAAGAAAACTTTAAACTCTTCGAAGATGTATAAATAGAGGTATTTAAAAATATTCAAGGACAATCTTTGTTCTTGGATTAGAAGATTCAACATTACAAAGATATACACTGCACCCCAATTAACCTTAAATTTGATTCAATGCCAGATTATACGGTTTGGGACATAAAGTGGCAAAATTATATGCTAGAGGCAAATAAACATGCAAGAATAACCTGGAAATCCTGAAAAAGATTAGCAGGAGGGCTAGACTCCTGTTAGTCATGGAAATTATGTATTATGAAAACATAATAAAGTTGACAGCCATCAATGATGCAATCAAAACCTAGATTCAGTCCCAAACGCATATAAGAATGTAGTATAAGATACACGTAGCATATTTCAACCAATGGAGAAAAGATGGATTATTAAACAAATGGTGCTGGGAAACAGCAGTATTTTAGGAAAAAAATAAAGTTACAGCCCTACCCCAGTCCTTACACTGAACTATATTTCAGGCACAACAAAGCTTAAAAACGAAATCATAAAAATACTAGAATGGAAAAATGTATTTATAACCCTAGAGCAAGGAACGTGTGAAGCAGGACACTATCCAGATCATGAAGGAAAAGACTGATGACTGACTACAGAAAAATTAAAAATTTCTTCGGGCCAAAAAATACCAAATAGTTAAAAAGCAAATGAGAAAATGGAGGGGAAAATTTATCTTCAATATGATACAGAGAGCTAAAGTCCACATAGAAAAAGCATGTCTAAGAAGAAAAACAAATAGTTCAGTAGGAAAAAAAGACATAGCTATGAACAGGCAGTTAACAGAAAACATACATATAAATAGATAATACATGCATATGCAAAGATATTGACCCCTACTCAAAATGCAATACATATAAACCAAAACGAGATATCAACATCATACTTTTTACCCAGTTTTATACATGTATATGAACAAGAATGTTTAGTCCAGCAAGGGGCAGATTTCTATGTAGAATATGACATTTATGCAAATTTCAAAGGATGCATACTGGTATATGCATCAATATGTTTCTGAAAAGATGTGCCAAACCCTGAGTTCTGAGGGGAGAAGAATGCACTGGGGATGGATGTGATGACAGATACTTTCTACAGTTTGATTTCTGCCTCATCCATATAATACTTCTGTATAAAAGGTAAGAAAAGTATTTATTAAGGCTGCTTTTATGTTCTCATATGTAAATGTTCTCTGTTCTTCCCAATGACACATACAAATCCAAGTCATAGTCACATTTACTAAAAATGCAAATAAAAAGATTTGATATTTCATGGTAGATTTTAGACACAAAAGTGGAAATTAAAACATACAGGATATTTGGTCTTTCCTCTTGAGATGTTGGCCCAGTCCACATTTCTCTGGACTTAAAAGGGAAATGGTTGTGAATACATACAATGATCCTATTTGGGAAATCTTTTACTTCTATTTCAGAAATTCTATTCAATATCAAAATGGCATATTAAATAAATTTTCTGTTCTGTCCAGATTTCTGTTAATGATTTTCATTAACTAACACACAAAAACAAGGCTTGAAAAGCACTCTTATACTCAAAATTAAATTAAGATACTAGGAAGTGGTTAGAATCTATAATTCTGATTTTGGCACATAAAATAGGAAAGAAAGTCAAGGACCGCAAGTATGTACCAACTCTTTTCCAACTCAAATTCAGTAAAAGATTTTTTTCCACCTAAACTTAGGCCACTCAACATCCACGCCACTTAAAACTTGTTCTTTCAACTAATTCTAAGTTTACAGTATTAGACAAATAGCATATCAATAACTGCATGCATTAACATGTAATTACATGAATGAAGAGGGTAAAAACTGAATTTTTCAAACTATTTATCACTAAGGACCTGAACTTCTGGCCATACCCAACCCTGAGTTGCATTTTATCTGGCTAAAGGCAAGTTCAATAAAAGCCTCTTATTGAGGAGATGCAAAAAAAAAATTTTTTTTAATTCTCTTTAAAGTTTAGCTTCGACCAAACCAGGCAATTCCAAAGAGCACTGTAATGAGTTGGCCCATATGAAATGTATTCAACAGTTTACCTGCAGTTTTTTACCTACTTCATGTGGCTCAACCTCATAGTAAACCTTAAAGAGACTGATTATTTTAATCGATTCTCATAACATTTCTTTAGTTTTTTTCAACTCATAATGTATGTAACCATACTTCATTTTTTAAATACTTTCCCAAACAAGAGGTGAGGCTCTTCCTCAAGAGATGCACATTCTCTGGTCCTCCCACGATACTGGCAGAAGTACTCCATAAATGCTGACAAAGAAACAAACTTCTTTAAATGAGGCTTTATGTGCCCAACATGATATAATGCAGATGATTCAAATCATAGGGATACGTTATCACCCATTAAAAGTTTATGTATCACCAGGTTTATCTCTACTATTTCTTAGTAATTATACTTAACAGACAAAACACAAAAGGAGACGAGAAAGTACAAAAAACACGTTTTTTTTCCTCTTAGTTTTGACAATTGAGAAATCAAAAACTTGCACAGGTTCCAAAAAGTAAGTAGATTCACAGACTGACCTGAAAGGTAATTACCCTCTGGGTATATATCTTTTGTGGCCAAACCTTGTGACCAAATGCCCCAAATTGATTCTGGACATCTCTCACGTAAAAGGAAGCATTTCACTTCCTTACCACCAAAAGATGACAGCTCAGCATTTCAGCCTAATTGCATCTGACCGACAGGAGAAGACTAGTGTGTCCCAAGCAGAAGATAAGAAGAACTTAATTGCTTTAAATTTTTCAAATTCAGGCACCATATGCACAGGAGTTTCTATTAATGGAGTACTTGGGAAACCCATATCCTGAAGAAAAATGAAGTGTGAGGAAGAGCCCTGATGCCAGTTTCCTCCTAAGCGACAGCTCCATCCAACGGCTCTCTCCCACAGTGGAGGGTGAGGATCTATTTCTGCTGAAAGGTGTTTTTGTGAAGATTTTACAAATGTGAGTTGAAACTGAGGTATATGAAACCAAATACAACAGACCAACCTACTTACAAAAGCAGAGCTATAAAGAAAAAACCAAATCACAAAAGAAAATTTGAAGTTTTTTGGCATTTATTAGAAGTATTAGGAATACTTCTTTTTAAGATTCAAGGAAGGTTAAGATACTTACAAGTTGTTGCTAAATGTTAAGAAAAAGCTAAATAGATGGTACAGTGTTTTTTTCTTTAAACCTTCTCAGTTGCTACTACTTTCTGCCAGAGGGCTTAGAAAATCAAATATATGGTTCAGTACCTTAAAAACTGCTAACCCCATAACACAACATATAGCTGTGTTACAACTTACAACTCACAGTTCTAAGGCAAAGTGTGAAAGATAAATACTAGGGGCAGAGAGATCACTCAAAATGAATTCTGAGGTAATTTATTTATATGTATGTTCCTATTACTGCAACCTGAAAAAATGCTCTTACTAATAAAATGGCATTGATCTTTTTTTACTAAGAAACTGTGATGAGGACTTCGAAGTCCTAGAAGAGAGAGGGCCATGCCTCGCAGCGTTATCCCACGGCATATGCCCAATAAATAAATGATGAAATAAACATATGAACTAATAAGAATTAGGCACACAACCAAAACTGGTCTTCACAATTAAATAAAAAGTTTTTAGTTTTTTAAAACATACTCTTAGAACATGTCTTTGATAACTATTAAAATAAGATTGTATTGATACTTTGGTTTTTTCTTAATCAAAAAATTTTAAGTTTCATAATGTGACCGGCAAAATAAATTAACTTCTTCTTATCCTAAAGTCAGGTAAGGAACAGAGAATATGATTCAAAACATCACTGTTAAAAAAAAAAAAAAGATAGATAGATTTAGGAGTAGATATTATTTTGTCTCTCTGCATGAGAGCTTTCTAATTTCTACACAGAATATGCTTCTGTTTTCCTTTCACACACCAAATAGCAACCCATACTTTCTTCAATGTCCTATTAAAATGAGAAGAAAGCAAAAAGCACTCAGAGTTTTAAATAAGAGCCAAACGCCAGAGCTTTGCCCACGTTGCTAAACCTGCCAAAGAGAACATAAAACTATCCCCGAATTGTTATTATTAAAGAAAAACACAGAACTAATTCAGATTTTTTCCCTACCTATGCACACAATAACCCTTTATTCCTTTGTATTTCAGAGGGATTTTGCTGTTGTGTAAAGTGCAGAAATGAGTGATGAACCACTAACAACTCTAACTGGAAGAGCAGTAGAGCACAGGTTGTCTTCAGAGCCTCAAGACGTTCCAGAGCAGAGCTTCTCAAACTGTACTGTGCATGCAAATAATATGACATCTTGTTCAAAAGCCAGTTCTGATCCCACGGGGCTGGGCGGGGCCGAGACTCTGCACAGCTGTGAACCAGCCTTCGGGCAGCAAGGTTCTGGAGAGAACTCCCCTAAGACAAAGTGCTCAGGGGCGCAAGCATGTTTACGTTCTTTGCCTTCTTTCTGAACAAGGACACTATGGTACGGTCATTTCTGTGGTGGAATGGGAGCTGTCAGTCTCAGGTTCGTTTCAAGTGAGCCAAGAAACAAGCACGTGGTCAAACTCCACGTCTCAGCCCACTGACCGAGGACTGCTGATCCGGTGCCCTAGATACAAAAGATCACCCGTCCCACGGTGAATCTCAGCACACAAATGCTGGCTCGACCAAAGGTGCCAGCGCTCATCTTGTCATGTGAGCAAATCTTTTTGCTGCCAAAAGGAAATCTACAGACTGAGGACAGACTTGCCAAAGAAATTAGGGCTTCAGTAATTAAGAAACCACAAGCCACTACGCATCTTGCTTCAGTCAGAGATGAACGGGAACACTTGCAAAAGTATTTCACCACTAGCCTGCTTTGTGAAAGAGAGCCACAGGGGGAAAAAAAAATGGAATTTTTAAATTCCTCTATTACCCAATACAATTATGTGTTTCAGCCTAAACCGATGCTGGCACCGATCGGCAGAATTCCTTCGTTCGGCAAGGGTAAAATGAGAAGCAGAACAAACAGACCGCCTGTGTTGGCCTGGCCCTGTGTATCTAGGAGAGACATCTCTGTTTGGAAATGCACATTGAAACCTGCCTGCCTCACACAGTTCTGATTCACTATTGTCTCTAAAATGATCACTGAAACGAAAACGAACCTCAGCCCCCAAACCACATCCACGCCTCCCTCCTCCTGAAAGCACCTTCTTTCAAGTTCAGCTCCCACAGTGGCCTCCTCATCACCTTGCTGGTTCTAAATCCTTTTTTCCCTTCATAGTACTAGGAATGTTAAAAAACAAACAAAAAACATACATGACTTAGATGGAAACAGAAACCAAAAGGCTGTCTCAGTTCACATTCAAATAACTCGTGAGAGGGAGCCTTAATTTATACGAAGAAAACATTTTCTAGGGTCTGGTGAGAACAGAACACAAACGTAAAGCACAAATGTCCTTGTGACAGTTGTTTGGGTTTTTTTCTTCCCCTGAAAAATGAAGAAGAAATATGAAGCAAAATTTCCAACCAACCTCAAATCCATACCACCTTGATGCCAAAATAAAATGGTGCTCCCCATGTGATAAGGCCTCAGAGGACCTCGACGTAGGAAACTGCAGCCTCGGGAAAAATCACAGATCACAGCTGGTCACTCTTTAGCAAAAATCCCCATTGGCCACCTGCCGACCATTTGACTGTACTAAGACCACTGCCCTGCCTTTCCTTCACTGGGAGGGGAAAACGGCAAGGCTGAGGGCTTAGCAGGATCCCTTCCGATGACTCCCTAACCTTCCCTCAAACCAGGACATCCAGATTCGGTCACTGCGGCTCTCCCTTCTCCAACTGGCACAAATGGAGACGTCTCTCCCTCAGTGTGTCCACCTTAATCAATTCCCTAGACTGCCCAGGGAGTGAGGTGGTCCTTCCCAAGTCCTTAGTTATTTATGACAAACCCAGCCACTTATATCAAGAATCTTCTAAGTTAACCCTACAGGAAAAGAAGTCATCGAAAACAAGAGTAGGGACAGAGAGAGGCTCAATAATTAAATGCTCTGGATAAGCAATCACAAACAAAGGTACTTGGCCATATACTAAAATAAACTGACTGCACTTTCCCTCAATATTTTAGAATTTTGACACTTCTACCGTCTGTTACCATCTCTCTACCATCTGTTAAATTAAACAAAGCCCAACTTTGAGGATATATATATTAAATGTAGGCCAAAAAGTTATTTTTAAAGTCTTTGTAAGTAATATGTACAAACATGCAGTTTCACAGTCACGGGATATTAGCACCCCACGCAGGAGTGTAAATGAACAAGGAAGCCAGCAAAAATGATTTCACCACAAATATAACTCAATCCTTTCAAAGTTAATAGGAGGCAACTATGATCTATTTAAGCCTAAAATTAACATATTTTAAAAGACAAATGTAAATTTCTCTACCTATTAAAAAACAGGTAGTACTGTATTTTCTGAAAGATTTTTACAGTAGTTTTTATCCCTACAAATCGCAACTTATGCCACATACCACATCTGAACTATGAGAAGGGTGAATTTTGGACAGTGACTCTTCACCAGGAGGAGAATGACGCCAGTGGCTGACACTGACGGCCAGCGTCCAGCTGCTGCTCGTGGGTCACCACAGTTTCCCTCCTTAACCTTCTGGAAGCCCTGAGGGTGACCACCATGATGAAACCATCTCAGATAGAAGGAGCCCAACTCCAAATTAACTAATTTAGATATGTATTTTTAAATTAGCTCTGTAAAGACAACTCAGTTTACTAAGCCAACACAGATAACAAATACTCTAATAAATGTCACTTCCCTAAATCTCTACTGTGATTCTTGCAAAACACACTCTACACCTCTCTGAGACGTTTTTAATAAACTTTGTCCAAAACATCATGCTAAGATAATTTTAGAGTACAGTCTCTAATTCTATGTATGAGTTCCACTCATCGACTGAAGCAAGCTATTTACACAGCGGTGAACAACGTGAGTGACAGCAGGTGTTCACAGAGCACCTACTGTGGCCACCAGCCTGAACGTTTCCAGCACTGGGACAGGATTTACCAACCGGGCAGAGGACAGGATCCAGGAAAGCTGCAGGGAGCTTCCACATGTTTCTTTGAGGATTTTGTTTCCATTTAGGTATACTTGAGGGTCTGGAAATTCATTTTCAACATCATAACAAAGCTGTACCGTGAAGTGCTGACCCAGAGGAGGCTGGGGAGACCCCGGGTCCCCCCCATGCCCTGTGGACAACTTCTCTTGGACAGAACAAGATCTCACATCAGGCGAGTGAAAAAATGAAGGACCTCGACTGAGAAACCAAAGCACCCTTTTAAGCAGAGTTACCATTTCCCGAACTCTCCCTGAAACACAAATAAGGGTTTGGTTTCAAAGGACTTCCTGGCTGTGACTCAGGCTGCAAAAAAAGGCAGAATAAAAAGAAAGCCAAGACCTCAACCAAGCAAGTCACTAATGACAGGAGTCACTGTCAATAAACTTAAAAGCGAGATCTGCCACAGATAAGCTACAATACCGCTAATTCACTCAGGAAAACAGAGAGCTGGCTCTGTGTGCGTGTTTTACACCACAATATATTCACCAAGAAAAATAATATACTGCCAAGGAACATCTTAATGACACAGGAAATTGTCTATGCCTGATAAGGTCACTGCTTTCAGAGGCAAAACCTCTTGAGACTACACTGGCCCCAGAGCCACACCAGGATATATATTCTAGGGCTGATTTTTAAAAGAAAAAAGAAAAGAAGCCCATTTTCCAAAGATGGAAAGCACACCTGACAGTGTGGGCATCTGAGCTCTAGTCATGGTTCTGCCTGCAGCTACGTGACCTTGAAATCTTGAGTAAGACACCGTGTAGAGGCCAAGTTTTGCTCTGGCGAAAAGGAACCGATCAGACAAGTTTTTAGTGGTTCTCAAATTCTCCTCCCACGGAACACCAGTGTTCCACAAATTAAGACTGTGGTTTTCTGCAGCCAAAATCAAATAACAGACATCTGTTCACAAAGTTCTTTCCCATAATTTTTTTCTTATACCTCTGGGGCTTAAAACTATGTGTCTTCCATGAGCAAGCAGAAACTGATTGCTTCACAGAAAAGAGTAAATTTGTTTTTATGTTTCTGTGTTAGAAGAGCTTTAAACTTCATACTTAAAATAGTCACATGTATTGCTAGTAAAATTATTCCTGGTACAACTGACAGAATCAAAGGTACTAGGTTTTCATGTTACACACACACACACACACAGAGAGCCCTTCCAGGTGCTTTGCGACGTGGCAAGATTTGAGACCCACTGGATCAGTTACGTCTAAAAGGTGGCCCTGGGCTGAGGAGGCAATGCACACGCCCCCCTTGCTTCCCAGGAGCGCGGAACTCCGCCCTAGTGTCTGGGTTCTGGGGCCCCTGCAGTCTCACTCCATCCCTGCCACTCCGTGTGCCCAGGGCCACCTTCTCTACCACCCTACCTGCTCTGTGACCATCTAAGAAGAAAGATTAGATGAGCAACAGCCCGTCGACTGAGAAAACTCTCTTTCTCACGTGTCTCCAGCACTACAGCGCTGATGTGAAGCTGTCATAAGGAGAATTTGGGAAAGCCCTTAAGATGTCCAGTCAAGACTGATGCCATGCCTCGGAGACTCAGGTGGTGATACTGAATGTGTGGCTCACAGGACAATAAGAAACTCTCCCAACCATGAACAGGGACTAGAAAGACGCCAGGGGAAGGGTGTAAAGTCATGTATCTGCCTTCTCAGATGATACCTGAGAAAACATCTGATGCCTGACATTTCAGGGAGAAAAAGAATCACCAATGAAAAGTCAGAGGCCCAAACCAAGTCACGTCAGACAGGATTCTCAAGCATAGGACAGGCAAGAACTAGACAGCCTGTATCAGCCAGAGAAACGGAACCAGCTGGAGGGGTGTGTGAGTATGTGTGTGTCTGTGTGAATGGAGAGATTTATTACAAGGAAACAGCTCATGTAATTAAGGAGGTTGAGAAGTTCCAAGGTGGGCAGCCCGAAAGCTGGAGGCCCAGGAGGGCCGATGGGTAGTTCCAGTCCAAAAGCCACTAGGCTTGAGACCCAGGAAAAGCCCATGCTTCAGGCTGAGTGTGAAGTTAGGAAAAGACTGCTGTCCCAGCTCAAGGCCACCTGACAGGAGGGGTTCCCTCTGACTTGCAGGAGGGTCAGCCTTTTTGTTCTACTCAGTCCTTCCACTGATGGGACGGGACCCACCACGTTGGGGAGGGTCACCTGCTTTCCTCAGCCTACACGGTCCATGTTCACCTCATCCAGAAACATCCAGAATCACGTTTGACCAAATGTCGGAGCACCCTTGGTCCAGTCAAGTTGACACAAAGGATTCACCATCACAAGTGCAGGCTTTGTGAAGATGGTGCCCATAGGCATCACCTCTCCTTAAACCAGAATTAATCTCCTAATACAGATAATAATACAGTCATAATCCAGCCTAACGTGATACAACTATCCTACGTACAACTGAAAATGATCTAGCCTTTCCCCAGGAGAGGAGGTAAAGTACTTGAGTGACGTTCTCCTCCTTGATGTCCCATAAAATAAATACTATGATATAAAACTAATCACCCTTAACTACTATGATATCAAGTCAGCACATCTTAAGCTACAAGATAAGGGAATCAGAAAGAGAAGGAAAGACAGACAGACAATAGTAAGGAGGAAACGTTCATGACAGTTACAGCCCTTGTCCTGTGACTGGTCACAGGGTTGCAGCTGGCACTTATAACTATCTTCTCTCACTGCCCATCCGTATTCTTTTGTCTTCAACAAGCACCTCAGCCTGTCGTGGTTCTTCACCTGGTGGGGTGACCCAAACCTTCACTCCTGAAGGGTCTGGGACATGAACAGTCCTGCCTGCGTGGCTTTGCTGTGGCTTTCCACTGTTTTCCACTCTTCCACTGTGGAGCAGCTGTCCAGCCCGGTGGTCAGGATCAATCACTCCGCCAACCCCGTGACTCCCTTCTTGGCCTGTTGACTCAGAGGCCTGAGGAGCCCAAAGTGGCCAGTGAGTCTTAACTTCAGTTCAGTGGGGTCACGGCTGTGTCTCCTGCTGGAAGCATCCCTCTCTCTGGAACTGAGACCTCTAGGCTGCAAAGCATAAGGTCACAGGAAGAGCAAAAACAATTTTGCTGATGGGTCACCAGGGGTAACAGTGAGGGGTGCCACTGCCATTTCTACCCCTTGATTCCTGGACCCATGAATCCTCACCGTGGAATAAACAGCAGCACAAGGTGGAGCAGATGCAGAGAAGACAGGGCGTCCTGGGGAACCGAGCCCCAGCTCTGCAGGGCACAGCCGGCTCTGTGAGCAGACAGGGCGTCCTGGGGAACCGAGCCCCAGCTCTGCAGGGCACAGCCGGCTCTGTGAGCAGACAGGGCGTCCTGGGGAACCGAGCCCCAGCTCTGCAGGGCACAGCCGGCTCTGTGACCAAGCCTCGGACAGGCCGTTCCACTGTTCTGTCAAGTCGGCTGCTCAGGAGGGTGGGGAACACGGTGAGACCAGTGGCGTCCACGAGCCTGGCCACCGCGGCACCTCATGTGCTGTGAAGGGGCTGCCCTGAGCAGAAGCGATGCCGCAGGGAAAGCCGTGACAGGAGAGAGGAACCCTGTACGTCCATGGACAGCGGTGCAGGCTCGGAGGGAAGGCAAATCTGTATCCCGAGCAAGCGTCTAGTGCAGTAAATGCTGCCCTGCCATGAGGGAAGTGGTCCAGTGCCGCCAGGGAGCTGCCTGGTCATCCGGGGGACGGTGCCGTATCAGGGGCCCAGTACGGTCCCTGCTGCCGGCAGGCTGGGCTCTCGGCCTTCGTGAGCACAGACCCACGTTGCTAGGCCCACACATCTCCCCCATCCCTGCCACCACGGCCACTTCGCTCATGAGCCCGTCGGGCGAGGACAGGGTGGCTGGGAAAGAGGCTGACCAGGAGCCACAGGACAGATCACGTGTGCACTTGATCATGAAAATCCTCCTCTACTGAGATCACCCTTTGGTGGGCACTCAATGGACATAATACCTTCCTGGCTTTGCCCATTCAGGGAGGTCCATCCACATACCTCTTCCTCACATTGCCTTGTCACCAACTTTCCAATCATGTTCCTTCCAAGTCCCTGACCGTCAGGCCAAACCACTGGCCACAGAGGTAGGTCAGCACATAACTGCACACCTGGCCATTCTTCCTTCCAAGCACAGGGAACCGCCAGGCGCACAGCTCAAAGCTCTGCCAACCAGGAGGGATGCCTTTCATCACTGCCCCTCCCAGAAAGGACCAGAGTGCTGCTCGACCCACCATCTGGTGGACTTATGGGCCCAAGTCTTCTCCTCTTCCATCATCTACCATCGGGGGCTCCTCATGAGGCCACAGACGGAAGACGGTGAGAGGGGCAGCGCAAGGAAGTGGACCGTGGGGACTCAGGCTCCTTTTTCACGTGACTTCTCTGTGCCCCACAGGCCTGCTCGAGCCCACCTGCACATCCCACCTCCACCTGAGGACGGGGTGCTGTCGTGCACACCAAGCCTCACAGCCGACGGAGCAGATAACACCCGGCTTGGGCTGCACGGTTACCTGGTGGGCTGTGGTGAAGTGCTCAACCTCGACTGAGGGCCAGGAGCAGACCAAGAGCTGCTTCACGTGCTTCTCAAGAGGAGAGGAGTTATCGGTGGGGCGTGGCGAGGCTCTGCTTGTCGGCGCCTGTGCTGCGACGCACCTGCAGTGTCCACCAACAGCTCCAAACTGCACCCCTACCCATCCCTGACGCTTCACGGACGTGGCAACTGCTGGATCACACGGCCCGACTGGCAGAGGAGCGTGCGGGGAAGCCTGGACCCTCTGCAGAGCCTTCTCCTGTTCTGGGCCCTGCTCAAAAGCAGCAACTTTCTCCATCGCTCAGGAAATGGGCCAGAGTGACACACACAGATGAAGAATCCATTACTTCCAAAGTCCAAAGGGGCTGCTAGGTGCTGTGTCTCTGCTGTGGCTGTAAGAGGGGTCAGACGCAACAGCCTATCCTGCACCTTAGGAGGGTATCCTGACACGCCCACGCCGCAGGACCCTAGGGATTTCACTGCGGTAGAAGGCCTCCAAATTGTAGTCAGATTTCTCTCCCTCCCTGTGACGTGCAAACGTCTCACCACTTAAGCCCAGAGCACTGGACGGGCCCAGCAGCAGCTCACCCACGAAACAGACCAGCGTGGTGTCTCGTGAAGGGAAGAGGGATCAAGACCCCGGCCCACTGAGTTGCGCCCCGGGGCTGGAGAGCTGACACTCCCCCGCAGCGGGACCGCGGCAGGGAGCCACTGGCCTTGGCCCAGCCGCACGCTGCTTCTGGCGGTCCTCACGGACAGGTGTAAAGGAGAAGCTCCTGCCGGGGTCAGGGTTGAATCGCGGGGAAGGCGCTTATGAGCTCACGCCCTGTGCAGCAGCTGCGACCAGCCCCACTCGGCTGAGCTCACAGTAACGCCCTGGCGCCCCCAAGACCCTGCGGCTCTCTCCGCACAGGCTGAGCAGGTGCGGTGAACGGGGGCTGACCGGAGTCACCTCCCCTGGTAGAGGCGCGAACTTCCACGGTCCCCCCAGGAAGGTGGTGTCCTCTTGGGTCACCATTTTCCTCAGGAGAGGTGGTTCTACTAGTTTCCACTTGGCCTTTCCCACCATCACAGCCCTCACTCTGCAGCTCAGGGAACCAACGTGGGGATTGTCTCAGCTGCTATGTCTATTCAATCAGGCATTCCAAAACGGGGGATATAACCCCACGATGGGCTCAGGGATCCACTGGGCCCACCAGGAGGGGACCTAAGGTATAATTCCATGATCCTTTGACCTCTGTAAGTCCCTACTCTGACCAGTGACATTTTGGGTCTCCTGGAGTTAGTGTCAGTTCAGGGCCAGGGTCTCCTGGAATTAGGATCAATTTAGAGCCTGAAAAATCCAACTGTTTCCTTTTCCCCAATACGCAGTTACCCTAGTGAAAGGCCGCAGGGCCCTCTGGCAAAGTCTAGGGGAAAGACTAATGGCACCAATTTCGGGCAGAGTGCTGGGGTCCTTCCTCGAGAGGGGCTGGCCTCCCCTTCGCTGGAGGGCTCTGGGTCCATAAACTGGCTCCAGTCTGCGACCTGACTGAGGGATGTGACGCTGTTTTTAGGATTCAGGTCAGACTTCTGTCACATGACCTAGAACATTTCTGCTCACACAGTGGCAGCCGAGGCTGGGCAGGAAGGGCCCACGACAACCGACAGCTCCCCTCCCTGGGCACTGTTTCAAGCCTCGGCACTTTTCTAGAGTGCGTCTCCCATCTTTGTTTTTTCTGTGTCCTCCTCTCCTCCTCCCATCCGTCCTCAGAAGAGCAGGTGCAGTGGCAATCCTGATGCTGCAGCTCTTCCCACGTCCCCTCTTCGGCCCTCGGGGCCTGTGCAAACAGCTGGGAGGGAAGAGGACGATCGGTTCTGCCCGCCACAGAAGGCCCACAGACCCACACTACCTCCACGCCCAAGAGTGGCACCTGCACACATCAAGCCCTGAGGTTCGTGAGCAGAAGAAATAAAGGGAAGCAGAGGGCCACTCACTGCTAACAGAATGCGAGCCTCGGCACGCGGGGCCTAAGGTCTCATCACTCTAAATGTGAAAGAGCCAGCACCCTATGCTTGTTCATTGTTCAGAGAGAGGATTCTCTGTAGAGAAAGCCCCAACTATGCTTTCAGTTCATGTACCACAGATTGAGACCTCTACGATGCTTTCTCTTCTCTTTGCTATACTTCCTGAAGTTGAATGAATCCGTTACTTTCTGCATATACTAGCCAGAACACATCAACTGCTTCTTTTAAAATAAACTCTCAAAATGGGGCAAAGTAGATGCCAAATAAGGACTCTGTTTCTAAATATAAATTTAACACAACCACTGTAGGCAAGATCAAAATTATTAAAGGAACTCCCCTTCTGAATATTTAGAGAAAAAAAATGTACTCTCAATTTCCATGGATTTCTAAGTCTTCATAGTCAACAACAGAACAAAAATAATAATTTATATTATAAATTCCATCTGAATATATTCAACTGACAAGACACAATGTAGCGATTAGGAACTATATCATGTGAATACTGAGAGTTTAAGTAGTAGATAGAGTGTTTGAAAAAGACACTGAGAGTCAAAGACAATTTGTGGATTTCATTTTAGATTCCACCATCAACTTTATAGGAGAAAAACTAAAAATCATTCACTTTCTTAATATCTGGGGTAACTTCAAACACAGACAGTGTTACAGTCACCAGACATAAATCGGGGACAAGTTAGGAACTGCAAGGCACTCTGAGGAACTGAAGAGTAAACCACATTTCTATAAAGGTGGTTCCAGCCAAGGTCTAGCTGATAGAAAAGCGGCTTAAAAATCCTCACAAGAGGGGCTTCCCTAGTGGCGCAGTGGTTAAGAATCCGCCTGCCAATGCAGGGGACACAGGTTCGAGCCCTGGTTTGGAAAGATCCCACATGCCGCAGAGCAACTAGGCCCGTGAGCCGCAACTACTGAGCCAGTGCTCTAGAGCCTGTGCTCCGCAACAAGAGAGGCCGTGATGAAGAGTGGCCCCCGCTTGCCGCAACTAGAGAAAGCCCTCGCACAGAAACGAAGACCCAACACAGCCATAAATAAATAAATAAATAAATTTACTAAAAAAAAAAAAAAAAAAAAAACTACGCCTGCAGAATAGTTCACATTTTTCCAGATGAAGCTTCTGTTTTAAGGGTATGATCGTCCTACTTTTTTTAAATTTCATTTTCATCTCAAATACTGTTCACATGGTCAAAGAACAGTATAACAAATGGGAATAGAACTGAAAGGCACCCACTTTTTAAAGGCTCCAGAACATATTCAAAATACAGGAAACAGAAAAGACCTGCAGCTGGGGAGCAAGAACCCTGTGTGCATCCCGCCCATCCTTCCTTGCAGAACAGGGAAGAGTCTCTGCCCACCCAACCACACCACCCAGAGAACCCGATTCGTGGTCACAGTCACCTGGGACTGGCAACGGGAACTACAGCAGAATACAATCATTTCAAAGCCTCCCTCCCCACCGCTTAGGATTCTCATGGTTGGCCAGATTTGGAAACCTAATAAATCATTACATTTTTGCTTCTTGAAAAAGATGTTTTAGTTATTAACATTAGTTAACTTAAAAAGCACTAATTCAAAAAGAGAACAACACATCTTCAGCAGTGTAAGAATGGCAATACCTTTAAATACTCAATTTTATTATGAATTTCTTCTCTGAGTTACAAAAATAAGTTAAAATCAATTCCATAACAAAATATAGAAATGGCTCAACTGAATGTGTGCAAGCTAGGGAGCAAACTAGGCACAGTCTGTATTATACATTACTCAATGAAATAGAAATGGACAATAAACTGAATAAAAGAAACATACAAGCAAAGATGGACTACAGCCAAAGAGCTGGTAAAGGAGTGGCACGTTTAAGGTGTGACTAGAATGTCATTAGCCTTTAAGAAGGCTCAGCCAATGTAAGCAGTTTAAGAATAACAAAAACATGGTTCCTGTGCTTGACAGAACTAAATCGGAGTATTATAGAACTCCAGGAGGAAATTCACTGCCAAGAACGTCTGCCACCTTGGCCTTGAGGAAGATCCGTCAGTTCCATGGCCCTGCAGATCTTCCTGAGGGAACCAAGGCGGGTCGAAAAGGAGGGCAGCCCAGCACCCTCAGGCTCCACGAAATACAGCGACAGCAGCTACATCACTGCATCAAACTCGACCCCCCATCACACCCCCACCGTGACACCCAAGCCTCGAGGAGCAGAGCTGCTGAGAAACGAACCTGTTGTGTTTCAACACACACACACACACACACACACACACACACACACACACACACACACACAAGAACAGGCACACGCCCTCTCAATCTGCCATAAATCGAGTATCCACTGGGTCTCTATTAACAATAACAGTAATGATTATTTTACATCCAGCACTTACACGGCCCTTGAAACATTCTCTAGGCACTGTATACTCACTAACCCGGAGGCCACGTGCGCAAGCTGTACCATCTCCACCTGATACGGCAGTGCTGTTCCTACCCCCACCTTACAGATGAGGAAACAGGGGCAACAACAAAGCAATGTTCCCACCAAGCCGCCCATGGACATAACCTCATCACACAGAAGTTCCTCAGAGTAAAGATGCTCCGATTTGTCCTCAAGCAGCTGATGACATCAGACGTGGCCTCCAGGCAAAAGCTGACCCTGGTAACCTTTGACCCTGAGGTCCCAGGCTTCCCCATCTACACCCAGAGCTGATGGCCTCCCCACATCAGCCGACCAGGATACCAAGTCCATTTCTGCTAATTAAAACATAGTATCAGAACAGATTCTGCTTCACTGTATCTGCTGATGAATTACATATTAGCAGTGTTCTTAAACATGTTATCCAAATTTTTTGTCTAAAAATTTTATCTCACTGTTCAAAGAATTTTAAGTGCTAGGAAGCTACAATAGGGCAATGCAACAATGTTTAAAAACACAGATTTTTGAGGTCAAAGGCTTGGGCTTTTACCAGCTGTGTGACTTCAGCTAAATCAGTTCATTTCTGCCCCTCATCTGTGAAGTGGGTACAAGTCCTCATGAAGTGGGGCACGAAGCTCCTAACAGCAGCTGGTGAACAAGCTAGTCTGGAGGGGACAACGGTGGGCGGGGAACAGACCAGCGAAGAAGTAGAGGATGTCTGCAGAAACCAAAGGGCAATGGGTCACCTCAGGACCAGGTGCAGAGACAGCTCAGATCTGCCAGTTCCAGGTGGGGAGAGGGGACCATAAGAGCCCCAACGGATTCAGGAGACCGGGGGGCAGGGGGGACAACATGACAATCTAAGGAGAGATCCTTCTCTCACTGCCCTCCTCAGAAGCCCACCCCTGCAAGCCCAGGGAATGAAGCGGGGGATTCATCTAGAAGCGATGGATGAAGCCCCTCCCCCAGGGATGGCCCCTCCCACCAGGCTCCACACAGCCCTGAACACAGGCCAGGAGTGGGCGTCAGGCCAAAGGCCAGGCATGGAGCGGACGCTCTGAGAAGCTGTGGCCATCGAGGCACACAGAGGAGTAGGAAAGCAACCTAAGCAGCTAGAGGGCCAAAGGAAGAGATCTCTGATTTCAGAAAGTTTGTGGGCAGGTGGCGGAAAGAACAAGAGGAAAGGGTACAAAATAAACGGAGCTGGACCCAGAAGGGCAGCTGTGGTAGGAAGAGGCACGTTTTCCTCTTCAGAGACTAAAGAGGGGAGGAACCATCCAAGCACAGTGAGGCTGTGAAGGGAGGAGGTGTGGGATGGGCTTGGTCTCAACAGAGCAGGAAAAGGACATTCTGCTAAAAGGGACGGGCCTGTGTGAAACCCAGAAAGATGAGGACAGCACAACAGACCTGGAGTGGAGGCTATGAAGACTAAAACAACTGGACAATGACAGAAGCACAGCTGGCGCTGTAAGTCCGGATTTAATAGAACTTCCCTGTGATTCCCCTTCCAATGTCTGAACATCCATATGCTGACTTTTCCCCACGAACAAGGATGTTCTGATGCCAAAACACACCCTTGGAAACACATTGCAAGGATACAAGATAATCCACACCATGACTAGGCACAGAAGAAGAGGGACGTGATTGTCAGAAGAGAGCAATTTGAAGTCTCTCGGCGTCCTTTCATTGAGTAGCTGCCTTGTGCCGGGCAAGGGAGGGTGTGGGGAGCTGTGCTCTCTTTGTGGGCATAACAATGAGTAACAACGTTGCTTGTCTGCAGGAGCACCGCCAGTTAGCCCAAGAGGGGAGAATAAATGCAAACCACCACAGTGCACACAGAAAAGCATCACAACAGCAAAACATACAGACATATCCTAGAGCAATTCCAGCTTAACTGTAAGACAACTCCTTTATTTAAAAGGCAATCGGTCTTCATAATACAAAATTTAAAAGTATCTTTAAAACTTGATTTCAAGAAATTGTAGTATCAATCCACAGGAGAACAAAAGGGTTATTAAAAAAAAATCATTCTAAGGTTCTCCATTTTGAAATTTGGATTGACTGCCAAAGTCAGTAAGATGAATTAAATTCTCACTTAAAAAGAGAAATGAAATTTCAGATGGTACACCCATCCGATCACACTACAGATGAAAAAAATCCTACACAGGAGTGGCACAATTTCTTGACAAGGGCCAATCATGAAATACAAGCTCTCTGCAGGTAGATTAACTAAGTAATTCTCAGTCTGTGGTCTGAATGGCAGCACCTGGGCATGTGAGGACCGCTCAGGGGTACGGGCCTGAACCAACGATGGCCAGAGAATGGTCAAAGCTGGCCACCAGCACAAGCAGAGATGCCAGAGGCTAGGCAGCAACAAGGCATATTTCAAAATATCAAAGGCCCTCTCTTTCTGGGGGAAGAAAAAGAAAAAGAGGGTCAGGATCTCTCACCTTACAGAGCCCAAATCAAAGACACCTGGGTCCTTCCGCAGGGACTCTAAGGCTGCAGAGAGAGGTACACACCAGAACTAATCGGTTTTCTCGGCCAGAGTGGTAATCACAAATTTCATAATGAATCTTGATCTTTTTCATCATTTGAATTTACTAAGGAAAAACACGGGGGTATAAGCAAACACAAATGGTTTGGAAAATAAAGTTTAGGAGCTGAAAGCTAGTATGAAAGTTGCGTTTTTCCTTTCCTTTTTCTCATTGCCTTAAGGAAAGGACACTGTGTGAGATCCAGCTGGAGGGCTGTCCACACACTACACTTCACCACTGGAGGAACTTGCTCCTTTGTGGGACGAGTTGAGACATAGCACATGCCGGTTAAAATACAGAGCAGGATGCCACTCTGGAGTACATCACAGCTCACGTGGACAAATCCTCCCAGTCATTCCACAGGATTTTTCTGAGAGTTTCCAAAATATTTCATAACCAAAAAGATTTCTTTCTCCGATGTTCCAAAGGCATGAGAACCAACTGGAGACTCCCAGAAGCCTCCCTCATGAGGTATTTCCTCTCCAAGTCATCTGTAGCAATATTATGTAAGTCAGATCTATGAAATTCCACTTTTAAAAGGATTTATCAAAAGGTTCATAGGAGCAAGGAAGATAGCACTTCTCAATTCTCAATTCCCACCCACCCCTCTCTTCAAACTATGTCTCTCCTGCCCCTAAATGGCATCTGCATTCATCCAAATGCAGGGTTCATCCCTGCCTCCCTGCTCTTCACTCCCCACATCCAATCCATCAGCAAACCCTATCGATCCAACTTCAAAACATCACACACATCAGTCTCTCCACCTCCCGGCCAAGACTCCTGTCCACTCCACCATCTCCTCCTGCCTGGACCACTGCACCAACCTCCTAACTGGCACCTTCTCTCCCACTCGTGAACGCTCATATCCATGTGGCACCAGTGATCTTCTTCAAATATGAAGGAGATCACACCACTGTCTTGGTCAAGTACCTTGGTCAGGAGCACAAGGCAAAACCAGGATTTGAATTCCAGTGTGACTCCAAGGCTTTTCCCAGGTTCTGAAAAGTGCTCATCAGTTAGCTCCTCAGTGAAGTCTGCAAGGATACATCCCAGCAAGGGGGGAAAGAATGACCGTCGAGCCATGTTACAGAACAGCCTTAAGTTTTTTAAGTTGATGTCAAGAATAACAATATCCTCCTGCAAAACATGACTGCTGCCAGCGCAGCAGACTGCACACCTCTGCATCAGCACGGCGCTCTCACGTCCACACACACCCCCACGGGTTCCTGAAAATACACCTCTGGATCAGCACGGCGCTCTCACGTCCACATACACCACCATGGGTTCCTGAAAATACCCCTCTGTACCAGCCCGGCGCTCTCACGTCCACACACACCCCCACGGGTTCCTGAAAATACACCTCTGGATCAGCACGGCGCTCTCACGTCCACATACACCACCATGGGTTCCTGAAAATACACCTCTGTACCAGCACGGCGCTCTCACGTCCACACACACCACCACGGGTTCCTGAAAATACACCTCTGCATCAGCACGGCGCTCTCACGTCCACACACACCCCCATGGGTTCCTGAAAATACACCTCTGCATCAGCCCGGCGCTCTCACGTCCACACCCACCACCATGTGTTCCTGGAAATACACCTCTGTATCAGCGCGGCGCTCTCACGTCCACACCCACCACCATGTGTTCCTGGAAATACACCTCTGTATCAGCGCGGCGCTCTCACGTCCACACCCACCACCATGTGTTCCTGGAAATACACCTCTGTATCAGCGCGGCGCTCTCACGTCCACACACACCACCATGTGTTCCTGAAAATACTGCACTCTTGTGATCGCATATTCTTTATATTATACAATAGTCAAACATTTTGATCAAAATCACTACTTCTAAATGTGTGTCCATTCAGATATCAACTTGGGGGATCCAACAACGTGGAAGAATTAAACTACACCTTCGACCGCTGTCTGGAGCCAACAATAATGATACTCTAACAGCCGTTTTATTCATTTCCACAACTGAACTGCCAAGATTTGTACTACGTCTCTCCTGCTAGCATCAGTCTACCCACCCTACGTGCAAGTTCCTTCACCTATTTCCCAGATAAATAATAAAGACACTCAGAATTTCTCCCAAGACAGAATCAATGCCTCAGCAGAAAACTCCAGCTGCTGCCCTAGGGCCATTTTTAGAGAACTGGGGCCAAGACGATGTTATAGCTATTAAACATATAACTCAGTTCCTTCAAATCTCATCAGCTTGTGATTAAAAATGAAGTCCCACTCAGGTGTGGGCACACTGGCCCACATGGCTCTAACTGGCAGGTCTGGACCTGCGTCCTGAGGTCCAGGGGGATCGCATGCGTGCTCACATTCTTTCCTCTCCTGTTCAACCAACTCCCCACCTCCCTCAGGCGCCTCACGTTGTTACCATTCCCATTTTACAGATGAGGAAGTGCAGAACTAGGGATATTTAGTAAATACCTGTCAAAAATGAATCAATTAACATACATTTGTTAAAATTTTATTCTGTTAAGTACAGGATTATATCCTTAGCAATGATTCTCAAACTTGGCTTCAACTCACCAAAGCTGCCATTATTGAAGCCGCCAAACTGGCCGCAGAAATCAATAACCTTCACCATGTAAAAACCAAGTGTGCATATAGAGAAAAACATGCAGGGAAAGTAGGAAAACGAAACCTGCTCATTTCTAAGATTTACTGGGACTGCTGTGATGTTTTACTGTACGATGTTATTAAAATATTACTTGTACAGCAATTCAAAAATCGCTCGTTTATGTTATTGCAATGGAGGCCTGGGCCTATCCCTTAAAAATAGCAAAGGTACCAATTAATGGAACCTGGCATAAATATACCTATTTAGCTTAGCTGATTACCAAAACAAGGCCCAGGGCACTGTTTAAAGATTTCCACTACAGCATCCCAATGTGTGAAACGAGCGAGATGGAGGGGATCTGTAACAAGCCCCTACAGTTACTTCTGCAGAAACAATGCGTTAACTGGTCTTCCTAGAATAAATTAGACTTGCTACAAGAACTTCAACTCTGTATCTGGTGTCCCCTCCAGGTACCTTCAAGCATTTCATCTAATACACACTGAAGACCACTGTCTAGTTGTGTTTACTAATTTAAAGGGAAAAAAAAATCTATTCTGTCAAGCAAGGACTGCATACCGCATAACCGCCTACACAGATTCACTTAACAAGATCTGAGTAATCAAGGTGCAGGAATGAAACTACTGGCAGATACATACTAAGATTCACTAGGTGCTAGTGTTTTAACCCAAATGGGCACCTAAAAGAAGTTTTTACTTGAGTATTTGCCACATTTCAGAAATAAATATATGTACAAGGATATTTATTTATATATAATGTTTTGTGTACGGTAAATTAGATACTTTCAAGTAAAAGTGACGTCTACTGTTAAACATCAATGATACTCTATGTTTAGAAACAATAAATGCTTTACAAACTTTGCCAGATCATTAAAATATCCTACACAATTCCTCCTCTTTGGTTTTACCACTCTTTATATCTTTCTTTACATCAGGTCTGCTTTTACTGATTTTGCAACGGCATCATTTAGGGCCCGAGATATTCTTCATTCCAAGCCAAGTTCATAAAATAAACGGATGAGTAAGTTGGGTTGAGCCGGCCCTTTCTGTGCTGGCGCAGGAGAGGACGTGCCTCCAGCTGGTCAGCCGACTCGGGCCAAGGAGGGAACTGTACACCTGTTCAGATCCCGCTGCAGCGCCGCCCTGCTGGTCTGGAACAAAGTCACAGAGCCCAGCCGGATCTGCAGCACGCTTGGGAAAGAAGCTCCGTTCTTTGATTCATCGCCGGACAAGCATTCCCAGTTCTCTGGATTTGATCCACCTGTGGCCCCATCAGTTGCAGTCACAGGCCTCTCATCCCAGGAGACCTGAGCCGCTCCTTGGAAAGGTACCAAGCTCTTAAAAAAAATACAAAATGGAAGCACAAAAATGCCTTGCAGTGTTCCATGGAGAAAACACTCGAATCACGAGAGATACACCGTTAAGTGCTTGCCATCCATCAACTCACCTCATTTTACCCACCCACAAGCCTACGAGGGAGGTACCAACACTATTCCTATTTTTTGGAAGAGAACACTGAGGTTTAAAATGAACTTAACGAAGCTCTGCCTAAGATGACATCCCAAGTAGTAAAACAGTAAAGACTAATACCCTGGGCTGTGACTTTACCTGCCTTTCTTTCACTGTAAGAGATCATATAACCTGGCATCACATTACAAGGGAACAGTGATGGTTTTCAAGTGGAAACTGCTTTATTTAAAGGCATGGTTTTTTGGGATTTTTTGGTTTTTGTTTTTTTTGCGGTACGCGGGGCTCTCACTGCTGTGGCCTCTCCCATCGCGGAGCACAGACTCCGGACGCACAGGCTCCGCGGCCATGGCTCACGGGCCCAGCCACTCCGCGGCATGTGGGATCTTCCCGGACAGGGGCACGAACCCGTGTCCCCTGCATCGGCAGGCGGACTCTCAACCACTGCACCACCAGGGAAGCCCGGGATGGTTATTTTTAAATGCCTTCAATATGGTCAATTACTAAAGAGCAGAAAATTACGAATTTAAACCAGCACTCCTGTTTCAGCATCAATGAATTCAATTCTTGCCTCTAAGCCACTAGAAGGTAACACCCACAGGTTGTCTCCCCAGAAGCACAGAAGTCAAGGCTCCAGGCTCCCGCAGAGCTGTCAGCTCCGTAAGGATGCCAGCAGTACTCACCCAGGCCCCTCGACAGCAGACAAGTTACCTGCCTACAACTCAGGCGGCCAGGAGGCCCCACTCTTGGCAGCAAGATGCCGGTTTTCACCGAGGAGGGAGGATTTAGAGAGGGAGTGATGGGGGCACAGGGGCTCCTGCACAAAACGGGACTATGGATTTGACTATTTTACCCAAATGCTCAGAATTCTCTCCTCAGACACAAAGTTCAATTTAGCTAAAACTCATCAGTGGTCAAACAGAAGTAATTTTAGCTTTTCCATATTTAATACTTTACTTCCAAAACCAGAGGTAAAGCTGCCTGCAAAAATAGTATCAAGAGCTTTCTTTCAGTCTCTGCAGCTGCCTCACTGGAATGTCTGAACCTGAACAGTCACGTAATCAACCTCCTCCTTGGGCTCCCCAAACGCTCTCCTTTGATACGGACGGGGGCACTGCTGAAGCAGGAAAAGGTAATAAGAGGTTTCCATTCTTATTCTTTGCAGCAATTGACACTTCCCAGGTAATCTCAACTTTAAAGAATCCAACAAATAGCTGTTGCCCCTCCGACAATGTTTAAGACTCTTTACCAAATGCTGCAGGGGTATCAAGATGAGCAAGTCTCGGTTCTCCAGGAGCTTAACGTGCAGAATAAGGGTAAGCTGATAACCCCTTAACTCTAACACACTGCGGAGGCTCAGAGGCAGACGAGGGCGCATCTGGGAAAGGAGGGACCAGGAAGCTGTCCTCAAGTACCTGACACTTGAGCTCCATCAGGACGGATGGCATTAGGGAGAGCCCCCCCCCGCCCCGGGAAGATACCCCGCCGCAACAGTGTGGGCGGTGAGGACGGTGAGGGAGGGTGAGAGAAAAGCCCACTATCCACTGTGGCCAAACCTGTAATGACCCTGTGGAAGGGCTAGAATGCCAGGCCTGTGACTCAACTCACAGTATCAGCAACAACACGCCAAGAAAACAGACCTCAGACTTCCGTGACCCGGGGGAGAGTGACCCCAGGAAAACGAATGGCACGGCAAATCCCTGGTGAGGGCTAATGAAAACAGACAGGAGCAGTGGCGCTGAGAAGGGACAAGGGCAGATCAGAAAAATGAAAGGGACAGAACATATGGTAATAAACTGGTCTGGGAAAAGGGAACAGAAAACCATTCAAAGGGAAGAGATGTTTTGAGCTTGAGTAAAAGGAAGACAAATCAAGATAATAACAGAACTAGGAGCTGGCGGGGCAGGAGGGGCGGTCGGGAGTGTAGATGTTTCTTCTTCCCGTGCTGGCTTCAAGGTTTAGGGAGAACAGCCGGTAGAGATGTCAAACGAACAGCCATTAACACAGGCTAATGCGATCTCTGGAGCATCCATTTTCCAACCCATAACGGTGACTCCCAAAACTACATGATTCTATTGTCAGAATCAACTGGGGAGCCTACTCCAAGCAAAGACCCTTGGGAGCTCCCTGGTGGCCTAGTGGTTAGGATTCTGGGCTTTCACTGCCATGGTCCCAGGCTCAATCCCTGGTCGGGGAACTGAGATCCCATGAGCAGCGTGGCATGGCCGGGGGCGGGGTGCAGGGGCGGGAAGCAAAGACCCCAGACCCCACCCTGAGAAGCCCCAACTAGACCTGGACAAGGCCCGGGGACCTGTATTACTCAGAAGCCAAGAATGGGGTCCTTGCTCACTCTGCAGTTCATCACCTCCGGCCTCTGTGGTTCTGAGGATACTTCCAGAACATACTCACTTCGATGGCATGTGCAGAATGAGAAGCTCATCCACCTCTCCAAGGGCTGGAAACACACTTCCACATCTGAAACCATTACTTCTCGGTCGATACCGTGCTGGTCACTGGGATCGGCTTCGCTGTTCCACCACAGAACTGACGGGTTAGGGCTACAAGTACCAATTCCTGCAACTCAAAGGTCAATTCTACTCAAACGTTCTGTGACCAAGATACCTCGCGACTCCATGACTACTAGGCTGATGACGACATCCAGCAAGCCATCCTCCTTCTCCAGGATGGAGTTCGGTTATATTACAGGATGACCTGCATGATCCACAAACTTCAGTAACTTTAACATATATTTCAATAAACGTCTTTCTACTTCACACCCTCCCACTCCTACCTCTTCTCCTTTTCGCCTCAGTTTCAAGACAGAGGTGACATCACTAAGGCAAGAAGGCCCCTCAGCCAACTGAACACGAGACAGGAGGGAAGGGGGCCGGGCACAACCCTTAAAGAATGATGTAGCCGTTGAGGACACGACATAAACTGGTGAGAAATGATTAGGTCCAAGATGGCAGAAGATTCAGCTTCCACTAAACCTTGAGCCTTGTATGCTCACTGTAATACATCAGCTAAATGACACACCCACAGGTGCCATGTCAGTTCTGAGGCTGACCGTCAAACACCAAAAAGTGGGCAGTGGTCCAGTTTGTGGAAATCCCCACCCCTTCTCCAAAACAGTTGGAATAATCTTCCCACTCATTAGCCTATGAAATTACTCAGCCTATAAACACTAACCACTCCATATTTCAGGGCCGCTCTCGCTTTCTGAGATGGCCCACGCTCTGCCCATGGAGTGTGTATCTCCCAAAATAAACCTGCTTTCCCACTTAGTTCCTGGGGTGGGGTCCCTTGCCTACCTGCTTGTGTCCCACACAGCGTCCTATAGTAATAAATCTACTTCTTGCCTATCACGTTGCCTCTCGCTGAATTCCTTCTGTGCTGAGACATAAAGAACCTGAGCTTCAGTAAGTCTTGACGCCAGGTGAGTGATTTTAACTAAAAGACAGTGGGCTCAAGTCCCAGCTCGCAGGTTCGAGTCCCAGTCTGGGTTTTGGCTGGGTTCACGTCCCATCTGAGGTACAACTGGGTTCTAGTCCCATCCGAGGTATGTGGTTTCACAAACACTGAACTTGCAGCTTCTATGAAAAGCACAAAAGGCTCTTTCTTTTGTTTTATATTTTATTTCTAAAGAAAATAATCAGGAAGGGGAAAAAGACCAAGTGTGGGATGAAAACCTGATATTACAAACCATGGGAATTTTTTTAGTGTTTGTAGTGAAAGAGCAAACACAGTATTACAGTAGGCTTAGCCCCACCTACTGCCAGTTTTTTCTTGTTAAAAAAAAAAAATTAGTAAAAGACAATCTTTGACACGCTCACTGCACTCTCTTTTTACAACACTTCTGTCTTAATTCTTACAGTTATCTTATCTTACTATGCAGCTAATCTCATTATCCTCATTCCTACAAACAAGGAAGCCAACCCTTGGACAAGTTGAGTTTTGGTTCCAGGTCTCACTTCCTGCACGGGGCAGAGCTGGAATTCCCGCCCAGAGCTTCCTCAGGGCAGTGTCCTCGGCCACGGTCCTAAGGGCACGCCACAATCCAGGAGAGAACATAAAGGTGGGAGGAAAGCAGCGTACCCTGGATCCCACCTACACCCAAGTCCCCTCACTTTCCCTTACATGGCATCTATTTGTGTTTTCCTGCAGAGCCCGGGCTCCCTCAGGAAAGAGACAAGTGCCACTCATCCCTGACGCAGCCCCCATCACTGCCTGCCACAAAGATGGCTGTTAACAGTGTTGTGAAGGAACATGGCCAAGCAGTCTGCTGGGGCTTTACCACGGGCTCTCGTGGCCCATGTGCCCACGGCCTAAAGGGGGCTCTGGAAATGAATAGAGGCATTCTGGTTGACACAATCACTGGGGTGCTGCTGGCACTCAGGGGGTGGAGACCAGGAATGCTAGAAGCACTGCAACACCCGGGACAGCCCACACAGCTGGAGGCTGCCCTGTGTCCCTCACAACTTTCAGAAGTCCTGCTGGACGTTCCTGGGCAGAAAAGCAAAAATTGTTTATAATTATCTGAACGCAGAACCTAACTGGGTTTTTGCATAAGCACAAAGTATGTGCTACAAAGTATGTTAAGGAAAACTACAACCTTATGCCAAATTTAACCAAATTAGACCATTTCAAAAAAATGGTGACGCCAACATCATGGCCGCTAGTGCTTGCTGAGCTGCCACTACCACCCACAGATGTCGCAGTCTGCACCTGTGGCCGTCACATCGGGACTCCGCGCTAGGGGCAGGCGGCTGAGTGCCTCCTCGTGTGTTCCCATGCAGCAGCGTCTCACATTTAAACGCTGAAACACAGATTCTCCTGACAGACTACTCACTTCCCTTTTTTTCTCTTGGTTATAGTAAAAACATCGTACGGACTTAAAAAAACATAATGTGTCGTTAAGATAGGTTATCTTATCCATGAATTTCATTTTAAGATTGTAAAGGCGTCAAATATACGTGAAGTGGCCACACGAACCCCTGAAATAGTGGAAGCTTAGTGAGAGTGTTATTAAAAAAGGCATATAAACATTACCTGTCTTTCTCAATTCAGCGGGATGCAAGTCAAGCCAGGTGGTTCCCACACCGCAGGAAGTCCTGACTTAATCTCAGCTCTGTCAGCAGTTTGGACGGTGTGCATGAGGTGAGGCACCCAGTGATCAATGCACTTTTGTATTCTACACACACCAGAGCTTAATTCTTAAATTCACTGTCATTTCTGAAGCAACGTACAAAATAAAACTAATTTAAAACAATTTTAAAGTAGGAGGAAATGGCATTAAAATACTCACAGTGCAAAATTTTTTTCTAACTTTATAAGGAAATATGAAAAATAAAGTTGGGGAAAATGTGCTTCACGATTCTTGAAGGTCAATTCCTTACGGAATATTTTTTAAACACACACATACACATAAAGTTGTTTACACCCAATAAGTAAACATTGCATCTAAAAGTATTATAACACTAAATTATATCTTTAAGCACTTTCTACCAATTTTCACTTTATCAACTTGCTTTATCATTACAACGAAAGATTCCATTTATCATCATGACAAGAGATTCCATTTTCATACCAAGCCACCAAAATAAATGAAAGATAAGTAGAATTAAAAAGTGCTACCCACACATACTTTTTCGTTGTTTTATTTTCCTAATCATGGGGGAGGGGCAAGACCCATACAACTTTGTCCACACTCTTCACACACAGCAATAGTTTTTAAAAGTCACATCAATTTCCTGGACAGAAATTAATACCTCAACAAAGATCCATTGTTGAAGACTCCTGGCTACCACATGGCTACCCGCGTACAGAAGCGGAAAGTCAGCGCAGTCGATGGAACATATATCAAGACCATCCGACACAGTAACACTGCTCCTGACCAAGCACGGCAGAGCCATGTTCAATAAAGGCTATTCTGTTAGTCACAACCACTCCTTAAACTTTAGTCTTCGGAATTGATCACTGGGTCATGGGGCCTCACCTCATGCACACCACCCAAACTGCTGACAGAGCCTCTGCTTCACAAAAAAGGACAAGGAAACATTATGTTTAATAATCTCAATTAAGGCTTTGGTTTCCTTTCTGAGGTAATTATACTCACAGGAAGTTAACAAGAGTAAATAAAACCATGGTAATTTTAAAACATGTTTATAAAAATTTATTTCATCTTTTCTCCAGCAAAAGTTTTAACCAGAATTAGCAGAAAGGAAAAAAACCTGATTTGAATTTCACCTTCTTTTCCCTTTTCCTACTATGTAACAGAAGTGACTCCGTCCAAAAATGACTCTAATGACTCTGCCCCAAAATGCTGAAGCAAAAAGAAAAGGACCCACATAAATAGGAAACTGGACATTAAATTTTTGAATAGGTGTTTTATTTTCTAATATACCTTAAGCTTATCAGAACAAGAATCCTAATTCCAGGAAACCTGCGATTGAAAATCAAAACAAACCAAAATTAAGATGCTCTGTCGTGATCTGCTAAAAAAAAAAAAAAAAAAAAAAAAAAAAAAAAACCCC
>NW_020175395.1:1450073-1465497 GCF_003031525.2 Neophocaena asiaeorientalis asiaeorientalis
AAACAAAAAAAAAAAGCTCTGTGGTGAATTTCTAAAAAAAAAAAAAAAAAAAAAAAAAAGCAAGTATCCCAAGGGTTAATTTTACTTGAACTTTACTGCACGTATATTCCAAAATAAAGCAAATATTTTGGCATTTTAATGCTTTTTGTCTAATGTCAGTGGGAAGCTGCAGGGTGAATTCCTTCTCATGGAATAAAGTAGGTTTTTAAATTCTTCTTGGGAAATAATAAGTCCACAAAAATTCTGTGTTGATTTTTTAGTACTGTGTGTCTCTTCATTTTCCAAAGAACAGAAGCATAAAATAAAACAATATGAACCATGCTGACAGTATAAATTTCTGTATCTATTAATTTTATTTGTAACTATGGAGAAAGTATGTCAAAATAAACATATAAATTATCATAACATTCTAAAATGACAATCTGGGGGGACTTACTTCAGCCAAAATGGTAAACAATGCTCAAGCTTTTATATAAATCTAAACACAGTACACAGGTCCAAATACCTGTAAATACTAGTCAGTGACACAATTTAAAAAGGCAATCTTCTGCGTTACCATTCTAAGATTGTGTTAAACAAAATCCATTCTCAGAATGGTTTTTACGAACTGGTCTCTCTGAAGCGAAAACAGCTGCGAAACAGCGCAATCATCACGGACTGAAAATGCAGACGCTACCAGACTTGAGCCACCTGGCGGCTCGCTCCCCTCACTGCACTGGGAAGCACCTGGTGCCTGTGCACACGCCCTTGAACTGCACTCGCCTTCTGTCTCACTGCTGGTGCCAAGACCAAAGAGAACTTACACTCAGCAGAAGTCAGGAGCCCTCTCGGTCGTCACTCCACCAAGAAGCACTTCATAAGAGGAACTGTCGCTAGGCATGGAGCCCACTGCTGGAAATTCACCATGGCAGGTCTCTGTCATTGTTTTCATGTCTTTTCAACAGTGATGCCTACAACTGAGTGTTGAATCCAAAACAAATTCAAAGTCACTGCAGATCACAGAGGCCTGCCTGCGGTTTACTGACCTCTCGTCTGGGTCTGGGCAGCTCAGAACAGAGCAAACGCAACTCCTAACAGGACAGTCTTAACTGTCAGCAAGGCGGCAAGAGGTGCTCACAGAGACATGGATAAAGAAACACAGAAAAAAGTTAAAGAGGTAGAATCTGTCAGTAAGAGGAAAGTTGCAGGATGTCAATCTTCATGTCCCTGCTCGACATCAAATTGCATCCACCAAAAGAATTCCCAAAGAGATCCTTAAGGTGATCAAATTTTTATAAAAGCAACATGTTCATCTTAAAACGGAAAATCCTAGGAGCTAAAGGGCATCACAGCCCCTGCTGCCACGGCTGATTCTACTGGGAGGGGCACTAGGCACCCCGTCAGAGCGCCCGGCACTCCTGACTCATCCCCACGGTTAAAGGCCACACAGCTCGCCCACTGGAAACATGGAAGGGACAGAAGCTCTCCGAGGATGGCTCTGTTCACCGTCCTGCTCAGGTTCTTGGTGGAGGCTAGGCTGCTATAAAAAGACTAGCTTCCTGAGGAAGGTGGATAGTTTTGGGAAAAGAATTTGGCTGGAAGGCAGAGGCTCCTCCGCCAGCTGTTTCTCCAGCTCCTTGTGTGGTCCTGAGTAAGCTGCTAACCTCGAGCACGTCAATGGTCAGGTCTATAAAAGTGACCACACTTCCCATCAAATGCCTGCCTGGTTCTGCATCGTCCGCCTTCACAGGGGAGCCCGCGGCTGGAGAGGTCTGACCTCGCTGTGAACACATCAACAAGGGAGGCTCAGGACATTGTCACAGGACGTCTTCCTCGGCGCAAATCAAAGGGTCTCATTTCCTTGGAAGGCTCTAACAAGATAAAATGGCTTTAATTTTCAAAGCTTCCCAAGTCTAGGCTGCCGTGAGACAAACAGCACTGTGAGTAACAAGGGCCCTGCGTCCCTAGGAGGCCGCAGCAAGGCGGGGTGACAAAGGGAAACACTCCTGAAGAAGCCAGCCTTCCTGAGCCTCTCCCAGTCTGCAGGGCCAAAGGGGAGATTCGAGTGCCAGCCCTTCAGTCACTCCTTTAAGAAATCACCACTAGGAAACGACAAGGGTGTCAGTGGGAGGATGTGAGCATTAGTCAGAAGGTCTGGGTTCAGATCCCAGCTCGGTCATTCCCGCTCCATGTGTGGCAAGGAAGCAGTGCACGGCGCCCACGGCAGGTGAGCCTGCTGGCGGAAGGGACAGAGCAGGCAGGCCTTGACCGGGCGCCGGACGGCCATCTCCCTCGACCACGACCATCAATCGGGCCCGTGGACACACGCATACGCGTGTACAACTCCACGCGACCCCTAGGACTCCACGCGACCCCTAGGACTCCACGTCTCCTCAAGAAGGGGCCACCTTGTCAACAGCTGTCCCCTCACTGCCCGCCTCATAGCAGGAAAAAGTACTTGTTAGGAAATGAAATGTGTCCAAAATACTGAGAGGCTTTGCGGGTCCTGCTCTAAACTGATGTACTTTGTTTCTCCTTCAGTGACACAGCTTTCAATCTGTTTATTTTCCTTTTCCACAATGTGAAAGCACGCTAGGACTCTTCAATGACTGGGAGGTCCAAGGTTATATCAATAATTTTTAATCATGCCCCAGAGATCACTGGATTAGAAACAGAGAACGAGGGAACTGAGCAATAAAGAAAAGTAGAGCTGCGGACAGAACTGAGAAAGGAGATTTTTATTTTCCTGAGATAAGGTATTTTACAGAATCAGAAAGTTATGACTGTGAAACTGGAAAAGGTGAGAAGTGTTGTAACTTCAACACCACATCAGATTTCTCACCAAGTTCGAGAAAAAACAAGCACTGTGCACGTCCTGGTGCCTGGAATACAGGCAGCAGAGATCACGGAGCCTAAAGTGCGGAATTCTACTAGTTTACAAGGTGCCCCTAGCCTACACCTAAGACCACTCTTCATCAGAATGGGAAGAAACAGAAGTCGACAATTCAGGTGAGGCAAACACCTGCCCCTGCTACCCCAGAGAGAGAACGTAGTGTCCTTATTCATAAAGCTGAGTCTCTAATTTCTAACAATCTATTCATTTGAAATGCAATTTCAATATTGGAAATATTCAAAAATGCAATTTTAAAATGCAATTTCCTATTTCATCATATAAAAGACTTCATAATCCTACATTGTTCATTTGTTATTTGTCATAATGGTATAAATATTTAGCCTAATTTACTTTGTGTTTTTAACTCTCTCTCTGCCTTTGACAGATAAAATTTTCTCTGACATTGGTGTGCCTGAATGTCTGATTTCAACTCAAATGTTTTTTTGACGATGCCGTACTTCTCTCCGTGCCCTTTAACTGGGAGGAGGGGGCTGGCTGCACGTTTGGGAAAGGAGTTGACTCATGAAAACCAGGTAAGGCGGAACAGTCCTGACGGCCCACAGGCTCAGAGACTAGACTGTGACCTGCATCCTGGCAAAGGAAGGGAGGCCCAGAGGAGTGACTGAATTTAACATGGCACCAAGTTTGCTGTGGTTTATCCTGATACAATACACTGCTTCTGACCTGAAATTCCTCTCAGGCCAATAAAGAGGAGCTGTGCCCTTGGCTCTGGATCCCAAGGGACAGTGCTTGAAGCAGAGGAGGAAATACAGAAGGTCCCAGATCACGGGCACAGGCCTGGAGAAGCAGTCCTGGTCTTTCCTACTCAACAGATTCTACAGAAAGTCAGCCTGGGTCATTAGCAAAGGCCCTGGATGGGGGCTGTGCACCCCCTTTGCCTGGATTATTCTGCTGCCTCTTCATCTGAAAGGTTTCTAAGAACTTTTCTTGGTGTGCCTTGAATGGTTCATACTTGTTAGTTTTATAGGAATGTGTGTTCATAGGAAGCCTGTTAATCAAACTGCCAACATAAATTACTCTTCCCCATTTCTGAAGCCCTGTCCAATTAATAAAAGGCTGATGCTTATGTGCTCAGGTTATTTGAGGCCACCGGGGGGCTGGAGGAAGTTCCATTTATTGATTCAATGCAGTCTTTCCTGTCACTCTGAGGACATTTACTCAATTTTGAAATGAAAAATGATGGTAAAATTGGAAAAGAATATGTAAGAAAAGAGGTTTCTGAAAAACAATTCCCCAATTTAAAAATAATACAGGCTTCCCTGTCAGGCTTTGCTGCCAGCTGTTGCTCAAACGTGTGCTCCTGCCAGCGCAAGGCGGCCGCGGGGAGGCCGACACCAGCAGGAAACCAGGGCATTTATGATGGAGTTCCTGTTATTGACCTACTCGTAGACACAATGCCAAGTTTCTTAGACACAGTCCAGTAGTCCCACCATGGAAGCCTTGTGTGTGTACCGCTGTGACACTTAGGCTGCAATTTTTGTTTCATGTGTCAATATTTTTTTAAATGACTTTTAAAACGTCCCTCCAATATTTCCTGCAATGGTTTAGAGAAAGTGGTTGAGTCTAAAATGAATTCTCTGTGTTTTTTAAATAGTGTCTAACTGGTATACCAAAATAATGTATGTAGTTAAGGTGGATCCCAATGTTTTCTTCCTCGATGGTACATTTTGATAGACAACGTTCAGTGGCCCTTTTAGGTGGAGGATGGAAGGCGGGGGGGAGGGCGGGGGAGAAACAACTTCACAGCAGTACAAGAAATGGTCACATGATTTTTTAGGAAAACTAATGCATTTTGAACAAATAAAAATTACCAGTAAGATAATATCAGCATGGACCAAAATATATCAGCATTTAATGTTTTTTGTACGAAGGGAGGTGGGGCAAGGGTTTGGTTTCACCTGAGGTGAGGCTGAGGTATCTCTGAACAACCTGACTTTCAAACGTCCTTACTTCGGTGACACGCACCCCTAAAGAAAGCTGTTTTGGGCAGTGACAAGACCAGTGCCTCGGGCTGCCTTTGCTTCAGTGGTGCCAAGTATACATCACGTATGAAGTTCCTATCACCAGGCCACGGACGTTAAATAGTGTCTAACTATTGCAGAGGCCATTACCCCATCACCTTCGTTGGCCTGATGCAGGAGGGGTAATGTCTGTGCTGCCGGTGTGGGACCCAGTGAGAAAACCAGGGCTCATCACATCATCTGTCGTTACATCACTGCGAACACGTGGCAAAGCACCTGGGTCCACCGCTTGGCCACAGCACTCCTCCTCGGCCCACCCCTCGTGCGTCAGGAGCCGTCTGTCGGCTCTCTCCTACACTTACGTCAAGGCCAAAGGCTAAGATAACCATTGTTTCCATAACAAAAATCAATCCACAGTATGTGTGTCTTGACAAAGTTTTTCCTAACACTGACATTTTTTATGTGAAAAGTTTTACAAAGGAAAATAGTTAATGACTGATATGTACTGACCATTTACTATCTGACAGGTATTATTCTCAACACTTGAACGTACATTTTCTCACTTAATTCTCCAACTAATCTCCAAGGTAGACAGATCTCCACTTTGCAAACGAGGAAGGTGAAGATCCAGCATAAGCTGGCCAGAGTCACACAGATAAGTGGCAGAGCTGATGCATCCAACACCAAGCAGCACGGTCTGTGGTCTAAAACGCTAGATTCCTCATCCTCTGCTCAAGACACCATTAGCTGCATACAAAACTTCCTCATTGAAAAGGCCATCTCCTCAAGTCCAATCCTGTAGAAAACTCCGTACATTCTGCCTCCAAAATACATTCCAAATCTGACCTCTTCTCACCATGCCTTCCCACCCGAGTCACAGTTTCCTTGTGTCCAGACCATCCTAAGGGCGTCCAGCTGATCTCCCTCCTCCCGCTGCTGCCCTCTACCGTCCACCCTCCACGCAGCAGCCAGAAAGAGGCTTGTCGACTCAAATCAGCCCATAACACTCTTCTGGTTGACACCCTCTGTTTGTTTCCAGTTTCATGAGGATAAAACCCAAACACTCCGCCAAGTTCTAATAGGTCCTGAACGACGTAGTCTCTGGACACCTCAGCGGCCTCGCCAGGGAGCTCTGGCATCGGACCCTGAGCACCTGCTGCTTGCACCTCTCGTGATCTGCTCCCCCAGATCGCTACACAGCTGACTCCTTTTCATTGCTCTGTCCAAGCTCTGAGGGCCTTTTGTTTGTTTTGCAGGGCTTCTCCACATGTATGAGAGAGAGAAGCGTTTTGATAATACCATCGATTTCCTTAATAGATATACTACCATGATGTGCTCTGTTTCATCATGCGTCAGTTTTCACAGATAGTTTTTTCCAAGCAATTTGTCCATTTTTCATTGAAATAGTTCGACAGTAGAACAGACAACGTAACAAAAAGCACAGACATCCAAATCAGACGTCCCATTCAAAGTGCTGTTTCCTCTGCCCCCAGGTGGCTCTGGGGTCTTTCCGTAGGTGGGCTGTAGTGGATGGCAAACACCAGGGGTGCCCCTGGGGAGCACCAGAAGGCACCAGCAGCTCGGCTGTACTTACCTCTTGCATGAACTCATGCACCTCTTTAAGGGCTCCTTTGTCAATTCCATAGTAAGCAAGGGAAAACAACTTGAGCAGAATCCAAAGGGCTATTACATCAACTTCAGACCCAACCAGCCCACTGTCGCCCACCCAACCTCATATGCATACGCTACTTTGTCTGAGTGACAAGATGCAGATCATAAAGCAACGATTCTCAAACTTTCACCTGCATCCGAGTCACTCATTAAAACACAGGTTGCTGGGCCCCCTCCCTCCAGAGCTCCGTTCAGAAGGTCTAGTGTGTGGCCTGGAGACTTCAAACAAATTCCCAGTTGATGCCACTGCTGCTAATCTGGGAGCATACTTTGAGAACCTCCGTGTAAAGATTTTCCAGGCATATTTGTTCAGGAACAGTGCAATTAATATTCCTTAATCTGAGAATTTCCTCACTTGCAATCTGGAATGGCTGCTTCCAGGAGCCATGAAGGTAGGATAAGCACATTGGTGAACCCCCAGCAATCTGCTCAGTGTGATGTTCACAATAATGCCACTGAAGTTGAGGATGACCGTGAAAACCTAAGTTACTCAAAATTAGTTGCAGCTGCAAGTAAGTTAAAACCTAACACACGTCACATAAAAAGTCTGGCAGTAGTCAGTCCAGGGATGGAGTGGCTGCGGATTACTAGGTCAACAGTAATCGGGGACCTAGGCTCCTTCTACCTTTCTACTGTCGGAGCTCCAGACATCACATCCACAAAGCAGGTAGCAGGAAAGAGGAAGGTGAAGGCTAGGGGGCACTTCTCCCAGCTCCTTTTAAGCAGCCCTTCCAGAAGCCCCACAAAGCATTTCCACTTACATTCCTTGGCCAGAATTCAGTACAGAGTCAGTGACTCTAAGGAAGCTGGAAAATGCCATCTTTTCACTAGGCACAGAGCGATCCAAATAACACAGGAAATGTGTTTGTAAGGAAGAAGAGAAGAATGGTAACCAACTAACTGGCTGTCTATGCCACAATGAAAACAAAACATTGAGGTTACACAAAGTATGGAACTGTAATCAAACTTAGAAGATTTGTATCAAATTGCCCATTAGCTTCTTTATCTACATTGCTCCTAGAAGTCTTTTGTTCCTAGAAGATGCTCAATAAATACTTGTTGAAGGTATGAACACCATCCATGAGAGCAACTTACCCACCACCATTAAATAAAAATAAACATGGTTCTCCTATTAGACCCCTCCTTCTCTTCCGCCATGGAAGGCCTTCCCATTTGAAGGTTATCCTGGGAAAACTGGAAATATGAACACTGCCAGAGCAATTTTCTTAAGGACTAAGGGGTTACACAAGTGAATTCCTCTGGGTCGGAAAAACTGAGATCATTTCTCTAAAATAGCATCTCGGGAACCAAGAACTTAAGTGCATATATGTATCTATATATATCTATCTATATAGATAGATAGATAGGTAGATATCTCCTTATCCTTCCCTCACCACTTTGCGGGGCCTCAAAGAGGTCCTGCTCAGTCCACGCATCTTAAATGCTCACAGGGAACTGTCCACGTGGTTGTTCAAAACACTCAGACTGTGGACGAGCTCAGTGCCACTGAAATTCCCAAAGGGAAGTGAAAGCACTTTGGAAAATAACATGCCCAACATGTGGTAATTTGAGAGCCCACATTTTTGAAAGACCATTTTTTACCGTTTTCTTCAAGTAAAACTTGCACATTTTTGTTAAATAACTGAATTCTAAGGCCTGTGGAGTGGACTGTGTTAAGAAAGCTATGAAACCTCCATCTCAACACTGCTCACTACCACCATCCTTACTTAAGGAAAAATAAGGATGCCTCGGGTTAAGGTGCTCTAACCTTCTCGGCGGCACAGATGCTCACCTGACCTGCAGCTCTGTCCAAGACAGAGCAGGACCTGACTGAACAGACGCCAAGCTCAGCTCTAGACACCCCCTCCATCACGCAGAGATCGCCACCTCTTTGGGCTCTCCATCACCGTACCTGTTAACAAGGGTCGTGCCCCCAACAGTGCGGGCCCCTGAGTCAGTGTTCACCGGGCCATTGCAAAGAAAGAAGGATTTAAGATAAGGTCAGCTCAACACCTAGACTTCTTACAAAACCTCTACTCTTGAGGTTACTTCCTAACTACTCTGGTGTTAACTACCCTTTACTGTAAATGATGGCAATACTCAGTATTAGTACATGACAGGGTTTGTGTTTGTCTGTGTTATTTTAAATATCCCTAGGAGACAAAATAAGAGCACTGGTAGCCCCGTACGGGACCCAGAATTAACACACAGTGGAGGGTGGACGCTGCTGAAGACTCCCTCCCGGCGGGTCCCTCAGTCAGGCTGGCTTCTGAGAGCCTCCCCTCTAGGGGCGCAGTCCCCGCGCAACACGCACGTGTCCTCGGCCAAGGCCTCCCCTCCAACAGGCAGGCCCCAACACCCCCGCCTGCGACTTTGCAAGCGCCGAGCGAAAAAAATAAAAACCACGGCCAAAGCCTGAAGTATGAACTAGCTTGAACACACACACAGCTGAAGAAATGAATCTGAGGAGAACTTCTGCTTATGCTCCTTAGACTCAGCATTATCAAACATATGCATTTACTAAACCCTCTGAAAATCGGTGAGTGGTCCCAAAAAAGGACAAAGTAGGATACATTAATTCTTAAATTAAGGGAAAATCTATCTTGGGGCTTTCAGCACGTGACTTATCACAATGGTTAACACGAGGCTTAAGACTGAGCAAGGCGGCCTGGGCATGCGTAGAGGGACACAGTGCTGTGTACAGCACAGGTGAAAAGGACAGTAACTGTTCATTCCACACTCCAGAGAAACAAGAAGCGTCACATAAATGGAGCTACTGAAGGTTGACCAGTTTAGATTTTTTATTCTAGTTAACAAGTGTGTTTAGAATAGCTCAGAAACACACCCATCTTCCACAGGTGGCATCGTGGGAACGTGAGGCCGGGGCCGGCCCAGCTCCCCTTCACACCCAGCTCGGCTGCCGGGAGAAGGCGTGAGTAAAATACGCGCACACGGTACCAAGAGCACCTGTTCTGCACACACGAGATGCACAACACACTCTAGCTGCTGCCACACAAAACTGCCCTGGCCGGGGTCTGCTCACCACCCAGGGTCCTCACGAACCCCCAGACGTGTCTATCCATCCCTCCCAGTGCAAGTCAGCCCTGGGAGGGAGCCACGGGTGGGTCAGGAGTGCACACGAGGGTCAACACTGACGCCGAGACATGAGAGGACGTCAGCTGGGGGCTTCCTCCCGGCAGCGGATTTCTTACTCTGAAGAGAGAAAGAGTCAGACAGAAAGCGGCAGGGCAGGGAGTCTTGGCCTCTGGACACCGTTCCTGGAGGTGCTTCAGCCCCTGCACCCTCTCAGATCACACGTGGCTCATCACTTCTGAAGCGTGTGATGACTTCCCAACAGCAGCCTTATCTGTTTACTTGTCTATAACGTCTGCCCTCCCGCCACGATCCCAGAAGCAGAGGAAAGCTGTTCGGGGGGTGCCTGTGTAAGGTCCTTTACATGGGTTCTTGACCACTGAGGCCGAGCCTCCCTCTGGCTGCTACCCCTGTTCTTAGCCCTGGGCCAGAGCCCGGAGGACGCTCACCAAGCACTTGTTGAAGAAGTAATTACCTTATTCCCGGGGAGAATATTTGACAAGTATCTGTTTTTCAAATAACATATGATTATTTTCAACGTTCTGATAGCATTTTCAATGATTCTTTCTCCTATAATCCCCAAACTTGCCTTTTAAGCTTTAGATAAGACCAGGACAGTAGTGCTATTTGTCCTACATGTTTAAGTAGGGCTTATATCCAAAGATGCTCCTTTCTGGGGACTTACCTGGTGCCGCAGCGGCTAAGACTCCACGCTCCCAATGCAGGGGGCCCAGGTTCGATCCCTGGTCAGGGAACTAGATCTCACATGCATGCCGCAACTAAAAGTTCCCATGCCACAACTAAGGAGCAGGTGAGACGCAACTAAGGAGCATACCTGCCACAACTAAGGAGCCCACCTGCCATAACCAAGACCCGGCACCACCAAATAAATAAAAAAATAAAATAAACATTTTTAAAAAAACCCAAAGATGCTCCTTTTTAGTGAAATTTATCCCTCAAAAAAGCAGTAGGCAATTTTTTTAAACTCCCAAAGGACCTGTAAGGCAAAAAAACAGTAATTTTTTTCATGTTAGTATTATTAAAATCTTCTATGCTACAGGATCAGAAAACATTAGTGAAAATGAGTCCAGAAAACTACTACACAATTCTAAATTCCCATAAATATTTATTCCACTTGGAAACAAGGCTTCTAATCTGTCAGGTAAGCCAAAATGGGAATTAAAATTAAGTACTCTTGTAAGATAATACATCAGCAACTTTCCCACCACTTTTCCCAGTTCAGTCACCTAAAATTTAATTAAACTTTCAACAACTGATAATTTAACCCATCCCTTCTGAATTATAGTTCATTCAATTAAATAAATATAGTAGAATTGTGTGGAGAATTTTATAGTACCTACTTGTTTTTCATTTAGAGCCTGTGTTAAATTTCTCTGTAATTCAATTGATTAAAAAGTCAACTAGATGTGATATTTTGTGATGTGATAAAGAAAAGTTACACCACCTCTGACATGAACTTTTTTTAACATCTGGATTTAATTATAAAATAGCAATACCTCAACTAACTCCTTAAGTGGCCTGAATGTTATTTTCTACTTGGGGAAGTTAGAGTTCGAGAAGGTCTTTCTCAACGACTTAAAGGGGCAAGCACACGAACATGTTAATGATTCAGAATTTCCCAAACTTAGACAAAACACTGCTTCAGTAGGAGCATTTGCAGGACTACAATTTCGAAGAATATGTATGACAGGAAAAGAAACGAAAAAATCAAAGGCACAAAATTTCAAGAACATTACAACCATTTCTAGAACATAATTTTAGTTACAGGATACTCCTACTCATACAGTTAAAACTTAAACACACAAATTCTCTGAAAATGGCACAATCCCGAACTCAGGTTTCTATAAAATTCCTATAAAGAGTGGAACTGCTGGAGAAAACATCCTAGGTAGGCTGTGCAGTAGAAAGGGCCTGCTTACTCTTTTTCTTTTAGTTCTCTTTTTCAGTATATGAAAGTTACATTAACTTTTTGAAAAATTAGAAACACTGAGTTTACTACTTGAGAGCGACCTTAAGATAATCTTACATTTGTGTGTAGCCCGACACAGACTCTGACCTCAGACTGTAGGGCACGTTGTTATCTTCCTAAAAAGTAAAAAGAGCAGTTAGTTTCTGAATAGGTAGTTCTGCTTTTTAAAAAAAAAATCACTTTAAAATTTTAAAAAGAAAAGCACCATCTTTTCCTATCATTTCTTCTGTGTGCTCTTCTCCTTTTCACTTCTCTTCTCTAGGTTACTCCCTCTCCAGGTGACATAAGAACCTCAGGGTCACAGAAGTAAAAAAAATACTCCCCACTATACCTTATTTCCCAGTATTTTTTAACTCACTAAAGGGAGCACAGGCTCTCCCTGCAAATATCTGTTCACAGTATGTATTAGAAATCATAAAACCCTGATGCAAAGAAAAAGTTCAACAGTAGGGAGCAAATCTTTCTCAGGAAAAAGCCACTCTAGACACCGTGACTCAAGAGCGGCTCCACTCTTCTGCACGGAGGAGCCCCCTGATGTGCGGCCATCGGAGCGGCCCGAGGCAACCTCTGCAGCGCTGAGTCCTGATTCCCGAGGCTCCCCAATCTGTCAGGTACTAACAGGGGACCCGAGGCCCAGGAAGCTTTCTGCCTTCCATTTTCTTCATTCGTAAAACGAGAATAACAATACAGACCCACCTGTCTGGAAAAGCAGCTTTGGGAATTAAATGAGAGTCTGACGTGAACTCACTTTGAAAAGAGAGCAGATAAGATACAAATTTATTTTGTCATAAAGGTACAGGAAATAATTCTATTGTTGGGGGGTGGGGGGCACAGGTAAACAACACAATGAAACCACGCAGGCCTGCAAGGGCAGAAGCACCACCAAACGAGGAGGCCTAGGGCGTAGCTGGTCGCAGTGCCACCAAGGAGGCCATCGGAGGCCACCAGCCAGGGGCTGCGCCCCAGTGCACCCAGAGCCGCAGGAGCAGGCCCGTCCCGCGGGGACGCGGGAGGACGGGCAGCGAGGGGTTGCAGAGGCGGCCAGAGGAAGGGGTGGCAGGCCGGCTCGGGGAGATGCAGGCAGAGCCGCGGGGTGAGGGAGCTGCAGGCCCGGCTCGCAGCACGAGGCACATGCGCCACCGCCGAGCCACCGGTGAGGGCAGCGGGACCCGCCCTCGAAGGCAGAGGACAGAGCCACCACTACCCAGGGGCTTCTGGTCGAATGAAACATTCGGTACAACAACGTGGCCAACACGTATTCAGCCCCTATCACGTGCAAAGCACTGCACCAGCTGCCCGACCAAGGGGCGCCAGGACGCTCCGGACACTGCAGACGTTCAACAAAATCAATGCTTCAGCAGCAGCAGCAGCAGAATAAACACAGTAAAGACTGCTCATTTTTTACTTAAAGACTTTCAAAATTAAAATAAACCTGCCCTCGAGCTCCTTGGAAAAATAACTGATTCCAGATTCGGAGCAGAGAAACACATGGATTGTCCTGTCCCCTTAGAGAGCAACGGAAGCCGAGACCACCAAGGCTGCACCAGAGGCTGCAGAGGCCGAATGGAAAGGCTCCCCAGGCCACAGATGAGGCCACGGGAGCATCAGCAGGACACAGGGACTGGAATACACAGAGAATACTTAATTCCGTGAGTTCACAAAGATCCAAAGAGAAGCTGGTCATTAGAGAATGGTATGGAAGAACGCACTAAAAACTGATACAGAGAAAGAACCGATTCTTTGTTTTGCCTTTCCTATATGTCAGGGTAACCAAAGACTTGCAAGCTTCTGTTTTGAGAAGTATTTCAGCTAATCAGTGAAGAAGGAATTACAGAATCCAATTATCACCACTTCGCAACCGCTAATAAAATAATGGATCTCGATGATGACCCTCAATGGCAGCTGACACTACAAGAAAAACAAGACAGTACACGCCTCCTAACAGGAGTACACAAGACCAGGTGTGAGTTACTCTTGCCCTCACCCACCCCCAAACCAAGACTGAACTTGATCGAGCCTTTAACCCTAAACACCAAATCATAGGAAATGCCAGGAATGAAAGAAAGAGCACCATGGAATGAACCAGCCGAAGTCAAACTACGGAAACGGGACACAGAAAACAGCCCGGTATCTTCAACCAAGAGATGTGACAGAGAGACAGAGACAGACAGAGAGAGACACAGAGGCAGAGAGACACAGAGACATTGAGAGAGAGAGACAGAGACAGAGGGGAGAAGGGAGAGAAGGATGGGGGGAAAAGCAACAAGGAGGCAAGAAGGGAGAAAAGGGAGGAAAGGAGGGAAGTGGTTTAAGGAGGAGATTCTAAGAGTTAAGAGACATCAGCACGGACCTTATTAGGACCCTGGGGCAAACAAACAAGTTACTAAAAACAATTATGAGACAACTGGGGACATCTGAATACTGACAAATATCTGATTATATTAATTATCATTAAGTTATTAAATACAATAATGTCAATATAGTTATTTTGTAAGAGGACCATTTACAGATAAATACTATACTAAATACGGCTGTAATAATGTGCCCAGAATTTACTGTTAAAATTTGGGAGGGGGGGTCATGTAAAAATATAGAGCTACACCTGACATAAATTTTGCTGCAAGCTAATAGTTGTTGTATCTAAGTGGCAGGTATGCAGTGGCCCATCCTGCTATGATTTCTACTCTAGTATATCTTTGAAAATTTCCGTAATGAAAAGTTTAAATTAACAAATAAAATTGCCTTAAATCATTTTCAGGATAAGGCAGAATATAAATGAAAACATTAAGTATTGGGGATTAAATTTTTTTAAAAAGAGGAAAATATATACCACTTTAAAGGACTCATATCATGAAATAATTTTAATTTCTAATTTTATAGTGTTTAAGGTTTGGAAATATGCGCCTAAGGTTAAACTCTGTGAAGGGAATAAGCACCGATCTCATTTTGTAATTCCTAGATTTATGATAAATTAAACGCGAACATTTTTAGAGAAGCTTGCTCTCCATTGGCTCAAGTTCATAGGAAACCGACTGTGACTTAGAGGAAGACGCACGTGCTCCAGGAGCCCCGCAGGGCTGTGTGTGTGTGCGCGTGTGTGAGCGTGTAAGTATACATGTGCACGCACTTACTGCACTCATGCTTTTCTGCGGAGAAAGATCCAGGCTTTAGTCAAAACAGTCCGTAATCCAAGATGAGTTAATAAAAAGAAAACCCCAAAGAACCCTGCCTCACTTAGACGCGCTACTGTCAGTCTTACTACGTGGGAGCGTTGTTTCCGAGGACGAACGGGGTCACTGAGGCCAGGCGCGCCCCTCCACATGGCACTGCACACGCGTTCGCAGGGCACACCTCGACCTCCCGCCAGCAGCTGCCCCTGCCTGGCGGGACCCCACCCACTCGGTCCTCCTCGAAGAACCTAAACTCGGCCCTCCCCTGCTGGGGGCCTCCTCTCACCGCGCCCCTGGGCCCAAGCCCAGCATTTACCACCTGGCACTGTGCGCAGGGGCTCACGGGGCGCCCTGCCCCGCGCACCCCGACGGGGGCCCAGGGCCAGCCCAGGGAGGTGGGCTGCGGCTGCCGCTCCCAGGCCTCAGTGGCACCTTGGGGGCAGTTCAGCGGGAGGGAGGGCCGAGCACCTGAGCCGTTTCTCTAAGCCTGGGCTGTGACACCTCGGAATCCGCTTAAAACCTCCTGCTCCTCTCTGCGCCCGCCGGCGCCCCGCTGCCCCCGCCCTCTGCCTCCTTCCCACCCCGCTTCCGTTCCCACCAACCACCCTAACCCATCGCTAGGAAGACTGCCCTTCCCCCTGGGCTT
>NW_020175395.1:1465708-1484219 GCF_003031525.2 Neophocaena asiaeorientalis asiaeorientalis
ATACAGGCCTGCAGTATATTTTTAATATACTGTAATGTTGCTACAATACAATATTTATATAATAAAACGTAATAGCGCATGGTATATAATACAGTATTTTACTATTAGGAGACGGTTTATATTTGTGGTTTGTTGTTTAATTTTAAAGGAGATATATAATTTCACCAACTTGCTTTTGAACTAAGTCTTTTACTGGGGTATAAGGTGGGAAAAAGGTCCCCCAACGCTTTCTTATACCCTATGTTTAAACAGTAAACATCAAACGATGCTTATAATAATTCTGTAAATGACTTATAAAGCGATGGTACCCTTGTGAGGATTAAAGATGCAAAGATCTCAGCACACGGGGCTTGGCACATGTAAGCCCTGGACATGTTTTTGCTGCTGTTCATAATCCCAGTACTACCTAGATTATAAGTAAAATGTCTCTTGATGTGAGTAGCTGAGTTCAGGGCATTTTGATACAAATAAGTGAGCTCCTTGAGGGCAAGGTGGCTCTTCCTCTTCTCTGACCTTCCCAGCCCCACCAGGACCCTGTGCACACAGCCTGTGGGAGGAACACAGCCTGCGGGGGGAACACTTGCAGGACGAATCCGAGCCGAAGCCCATCAAGAAACAACAGACCTTCTTTGAAAGAAGGAAAGACAAGATGGGCTTTGCTCCAGATGATAAAAAAAAGCCAGGCAACATTTTAATCAAGTTCATTTAGGCTCTGGAAGTATTCCAGCTGTGTCTGAAAGACAAACTGACTGAAAACAGATGCTCTCTGGTTGCAAAGTTGGTGAGAGAGGGCTGGCGCTGCTAATAGCCAGCATTACATGACGCGTGGCCCGTGGGTGTGCCCTGAGGTCACACCTTACCCCACAGCAGCGCCCTTCTCACTGGCACAGCAATCACCCCATCCCAAGCCTGATAAGTCATTTTCTCACTCACCCCTTTTTTAAAAACATCTGCAGAGTTGTAACGAAAACCTCAGGGAACAAGAGGAAAAGAAAGCTGAAGGGTTACAAAACATTCATCTGAATACCAAGATGCCCAGAACCCAGCCCCTGGAAATTGGGAGGTCAAAGGAAAGGGATAAAAAACCAAACGAACCCCATCCTTTTGTGCTGCAGACAAACCAAAGTCCCCTCTCCTCCCAGATACAGAGGAAAACCAAAGAATGGAAACATCTCCGCCCCCAAGAAGTGCAAGACAAAGGCAAAGCAGTTAGATCAGAATCTCGGGAATTACTAAACATTTGCGTTTATACACTGTTTCTTGAATTAAGAGCCTGTCTCTGCCAGAAATTAAGGGACTCATTTTTGCAACATACTTTCACATCCCAGAATGGAAAGCAGGTGCTTACTTTATCCACCTCAGAGAGCACAGGACATTAACATTACCTTAATTTTTATCCTTCCCATCTGATAACACTTCAATAATCTTAAATATGTACATCTGTAATTTTGGGTACTTTACATATTTTAATGTGTGTACATTTTAAAGTGTTTCAGATTATAATTGCCATACCACTTACTATAAACTATCCTATGGGCCAACAACCCTGCAATTAAGGGTTAATTATCTTCATTCGATAGATTAAGAAACCGAGGTCCCCAGAGGGTAAAGTTTGTTGCTGGTCTCAAAGTCCCAAAACCAGACCCAGAGCCTCCCAGGGGCCCCTCTAAGCTGGGTGAAGGCCCTGCCTCTACCCGGCTCTCATTCGCACAGCCCATCCTGGCCGGTCAGGCTGCTCTGTGTGAGTGGTGAATCATCACTAGCCCTCAGACTTTCCGGTTTGCCTCCGGATCAGTGTGTTTGCTGTAGACCAACACTGATGATCAATATCGCAGCAAAAAGGAAGCAGAAAAGCACCTGTAATTACACACTAAGCTAGGGATCAGAAGGGGATGATTGCAAAGCACAAACAGAGTAGAATAAGGAAATGCTTAAAGGGTGAAAGGAGAGGGGTGGGTTCAGGCCAGTGCCAGCTTCCATCTGGACCAAGACCTGCAAACATCCTTAATGCCCCTTCCAGGGCTATTTAAATAAGAATCCACTATTTGCTTTCTCAATTCTCCTAAGGCACCATTACCACCCACAAAAGTCCTGCCCCTACAGCTCTGCCATTTGGACAGGTGAACTCTGTCCCCATGATAAGCTGCTCCCACCCCAAGCCCTAAGGCCTCACCTGAAGAACTGGGGGAAAAGTGCGTGTGTGCAGGGGGGAGGGGTAGACGACTATAAAAAAGAAAGAGATGGGGGGAAGGAGAAAACTACGAGGAGGGAGAGAGAAAATAAATAATCATGCAAGGGACCATTTCTAAAAGATGACACCCGGCCAGGCTAGCAGCCAGGACCTCCACCCTGTGCTCATCTGACTTTCCAACACTTCACCACGTCTCCATGAAACCAAGCTTCAAGAGGAGGAAATCCACTGAGAAACCCAGAGAGCCCTGCCCTCAGCCAGGTGGGACCCTCCACCGTCACCCTCCCAGGACGCGGAGCGACCCCAGGGCTCGCCCTGTTCTGCACACTCACCAACCACATGCTGTCTTTTCTCGGGACCGGCCTCGGGTGCAGAATCCTGCTTCTTGGGTAGAAATAACAGAAAACCTGTGAAGTGAGAGTCTCTTCTACAGAGGGGCCCAGGGTGCAGTCCACAAACTCTGTAAGTATACGTCAGAGCTACAGCACACCAGAGAGATCAGGACCACCACCAGCCAGATCTAAGAGTTAGATTTACATACAATAATTGTGCGTAAGAAAAAGTGCAACCAAATCCTGGCATTGCTATGTGTTATAATTAAATTGAAATACTAATAAATCAAGTTAATGAAGTGCTTTCGTAGAGTATACCATTAAAAAAAGTTAACTGAAAAACAGACCAAGAGCAACAGTCCCAAGAACAAAGGTATCAAAACCTCCCTACAGGATGAGCACTGACGGAATATGAGTGTCTGAAATTGCAGTCTTCGACAAACATTACAGGAATTTTTCTTTAAAGTGTTTGCATTTAACATGTCAAAACTAATGAACTCTGATCCTATTTGCATTTATTCCCCTAAATTACATAATCTCACTCAAAATAGAAAACCAATACAAACAACATGTGAACCAAAATATACAAGCAGACGTCTGTGACGACTGTAACAGAGGCCAAGGAGGTGCCGCGTGGGTCATGTGATGTGATGAAGATGGAGTTTCCTCACCCTTGAAATCCAAGGTATGCTCCACAGCCTCCTACAGGCCCTCATACTCAATCCGTCCTTGCTAACTCCTACACATTCAGAAGCTTTCAGAACAATTCCAGAGCCACCGTAAGAGCCTATCCCACCCTAGGCAGTAACATTTGCTGAAAGGCAGTGAAGCGAATCAGAAACAGACAAAACAGTAAAAAAAAAAAAATAATAATAATGCTGCCGATGATTGGTTCTGACTGGTATAATTATGGTGGTGTTTTCTTTTCCCCTAATACTTTATACCTTCTTAAACTTTCTAATTTTTCTATAGTAAGCCTGTATCACGACTTTTAAAAGTTGGGAAAGTGTTAAGGAAAAGAATTCAAGTCACTACCGCAATCTGCTTTAATGGGCGGTTCTCTGCTCAAGCTCGCTCTTGAATCACTGGGATCATTTCTACAAACAGCCAAATGTAAGTCCCACCCGAAGCCCAGCAAACTGAATACGGAAGAGCCAAGACTTTTTCAAGCTCCCCACGTGACTCTACGTGCCACCAACGTCGAGAGCTGCCCACGCTTTATAGACAGCTCCTACTTCAGCCTGAAATCAAAGGTCAAAACACCAAAAAGAAAAACAGAGTATTCTTTTGGAATGAGCCCCAAATCTAGAGAAATCACTGATTCCAGTGAGAATGTCAGTAATTCCTAGAGAGTGAGCAGGAGAAAAGAAACCTCAGCAGGAACTGCCGAGATGCGTGCAGTGAGTGAGTGACAGGTGAAACCCAGTGGAGCTGAAGGACTGGGTGGACAGGCCAGGGCTGTTTCCTTGGGATTCTAGAATAAAGGGCAGTTCTGCACAGGTGCACCTCAGGTCGCAGGGGTGTCTGGATCTCAGTGGCCACGCCAGCAAGTGAGGACAAGGTGGGACCAGATCCCTCGGGGCTCAGCCACATGCACAGCTGCCCAGAGATCACCTGCAGCTCCCCAAGCACAGGCTCGCACACCTGTTCCCACCTGCCCGGTTCTGGTGCCCACGCCATCCGTCCTACAGGGAAAGCCAGGCACCAGCCCACAAGCCCCTCTGCTCCCCAACTCGGGGCCCAGGCCACCTGGAGACTCCTCTGAAGAGCCTGGCAAGTGGCGAATTCCCCAAGTCCTTCCCAAGCCCAAGCGACGGTGGATGTCACCACAATGGTCAACATCCTCCTCAAGTCCAGTTTCCATTATACCAGCTGGAAACTCCAAGCTAGGAAAGCAAAGGGAGACGTACAAATCCTCACTCCATACGTGTATTCACCCCTGTTCCGGAAAGCATATTTAAAGAGAAGAAAATCAGCCCATACAGGAGAAGTGGCCTGTGTGATTTAAAAAGCCCAGCAGGAATGTCAGGTTTCCTGGACCCGACCCTAAGCCTCTACTAAGCGCAGTGCCCCATACAGAGGGTCTTCTAAGACCTCCAGCTGGGTTCCCAATCAATGGCCTTGTCTCCACGAAACAATTCCTTCTAAGACACACCCTTGTTTTTAGGAATTAAACCCAAAATTCCTATAACAGTCTGGCAATAGTATAAATTTTCGTTATGCTTAAATAGCTTAAAATCTATATGCTCAAACATTAGTAAAGATTAAAAGACAACTCAATGGAGAGAAAATACTGTATAAGCCGAAATAATCCAAAACTTCCTAACTTAGTCAAAATAGCAAAATGGATGAGGGGGTGAAATGAAAAACCACTACAGTCCACAAAACAGCTGAAAGAAAAAAAAAAAAACAATAGAAACAGTTCAGTATTTGTTCTAACTTCTATGTCTCCTTTCCGAGGTTTATATTTAAATGCAGAAGAGCAAAACTCTCCGAAAAATCCATTATCTTTATCACCTCTCCTCAAAAACAACTATCTTTATCACCTCTCCTCAAAAACAACCCCCCCTCAAATCTTCCTATTTCACCCTTGAGAAATTCACTTAATACCCGCTGCCCACATACCCGGGGGGTTGACCAGTCTCACAAAACCAGGTCAAAACCACTCAGAAGCTCCCCAAACTTGATTTCAGTTTCAGGTTCCCAAGTTAAACTTGAAACAACACAGCAGTAATTTGCATATTCCTTCCAAGCACACTCAAAGCACAGCCCCAGGACCAGAGCTGTCAGGATGAACTGGGATCCTGGCTCTACGGGCTGCTGCTGGTCTTCTCTGGGAGGTGGGAGTCTGCCCAGAGCACCAAAGAACATGGCAAAAAATGAAATCTCAAACCACCAGCTCACTAATGCTCACCAGGCACCTTTCATGGGGCTCAGTATTTGGTGGGCACAGTATTCTACGGACAGTAACTCCACACTCTCTCCGACGCCCCTGGTTTCCAGTGTTCAGCCTGCTCTAGGGCATATAGTCATGGGAGGTACCTTACCCTGGGGTCCAGAAAACACGGTCACCGCAGGCCAGGAGACTTATATATGAGTCCTGAGAATCAGACAAGTGAGTAACTTTTTTTTAATAAAACAACTTTCAGTGGTGTCCCAAACGTAGTCGATAGACCAAGGCCGGTCCATGACACACCTGTAACCCATTCCTTTACAAAATGAGAAAAATGGACACACTGAAGTAGGTCACACAGCCAAGAGTGTGTAATTTGGTGACTGCTCTTTATTCTGACGACACACCCTTGTTACATTTTGGTGGTACTGGTAGCAGATAGGAATTTGCTACTCTGAAGGCTCTTACTTTCAAGATAAAGGCTTGGCCACCGTGTATCATTCTCGAGTTTTTAACAGTCTGTGAAATCTGGGACCTGCTGATCTTCAGGACTCCTCCTCGCTCATCCCCCTAGACCCAAAACAGGGCCCGGCAAGAGCATCTTCTCCTCATTCCCAGCGGAATTCCGAGACATCAAACCGCAACACTGCTTCTCAGCACTTCTCACTGTGAAAGGCACTTACACCACAGGAATCGAATCACAACAGCCCCACTGACTGTCCTGCTCGTGTACACTCTCGTGTGGATGACCACAGCACGCATTTACACTGCTCAAGCGGCTTGGACCCTCTCTGAGCCGTTTCTGCACGTGCTATGCAAGGTCAGGGCTCAGATCCGTCATCCACTGCTGCAGAACCCTGTTACCACACACTCGGCAGCTTCAATCTCCCCACACTGACTAGCACACATTTTCTATGCATCTGGAGCCTGGCGTGCTTAGCCAGGTCATCTCCAGGTTACAAGCCAGGTGTCAAGTCTCATCCAACGCCTGAGTGGATCTAAGGGTTTACTCCATTTGTCGACAGAATTCAATCACGGTGGCTCTAGGACCAAAGGCCTTACCGTCCTGCTGGCTGTCACCCAGAGACCACCCTAGCTCCTAGGTGTCATCCACAGTTCCCTGCCAACAAGGCCACTTGCCTCCTCAAAGCCAACAAAGGAGGAGTCTGTGGAGTTTTTATTTTTTTGTATTTTTGGTGTTGACTTGCAATATTATATTAGTTTCAGGTGTCCAACACAGTAATTTGATATTTTTACAGATTATACTCTAGACAAAGTTATTATAAAGTACTGGCTATATTCCCTGTGCTGTACATTACATCCTTGTAACTTTTTAATTTTATACCTAGTAGTCTGTACCTCTTAACCTCCTTCACCTATTCTGCCCCTACCCCCACCCCTCTCCCCTCTGATCACCACTAATCTGTTCTCTGTATCTGTGAGTCTGTCTCTGCTGTTTTCACTTACATGTGGAATCTAAAAACTAAGCAAACAAACAATTAAAACAGGAGAACTCTGTATTTATATAACAATAATGATGGTGATGATAGAACAGCTTTTTTATTAGGAACAAATTGGCATAAATTCAACTGGCTATTACAGTGCCCACCACAGAGCTCGGTGTTAAATAAATATTTGCTGAAATGATCCATTAATGCTCCTCATTAGATGAGGTTCCTTGAAAACAGGGACAATGGGTGTTCTCCATAATACCAAAGGAAGGAACATATTGCTTGCCAGCCGAAGGCATGCAAAAATATTTGCAGGGTAACTTAAAATGTGCAAAGAATTCCAAGATGAAGGAAATGAATGAGGGCTGGAATGTGAAGGGAACTAGAATCTGAAGACAAATACATGTGAACAGGCCAAAGCAAGAGAGAATTCCCAGTCAGTGCAAAGTGGGAACAAGCATATCATCTGCCTACCAGTCTCTCTTTGCTGCTGCAACAAATTTCCATAAATGTAACAAATGACCATAAACCACAGTGGCTTAAAACAGCCCCCATTCCCTACCTCCCAATTCAGCAGATCGGAAGTCTGAAATCTGCCTTGTCAGTCAGCCTCCGTTGCTTTCTGGAGGCTCCAGGGAGGATCCCATGGCCTCTCCCAGCTTTCGGAAACCGCCCGTGCCGCTTGGCTGTGGCCCCTTCTGTCTGCAAAGCCAGCCCTGGCCGGCTGAACCTTCCTTACAAGGCTGTCTTTTCTGACACCTCTGTCTCCCACCTCCCCACTGAAGGACCTCCACGATGCCAGATCCCACAGGTAAGCCAGGATCATCTCTCATCTCAAGATCCTGATTTTAACCACATCTGCAAAGTCCCTTTTGCCACGAGAGGCAACACAGTCACAGGTTCCAGGGACGAGGATGTGGACATCTTGGGGTGGGAGCGTTACTCAGCCTGCATAGGCTGTTTATGAAACAGTGAAGAAAAACACCAGCCTGGAGTAAAACACTGGTGAGGGAATGCAGAAGAAAGCTAAACTGAATTAACCCTAGCAGACTGTGAGATCCGGAAGAAGGAACGAAAGCTCGGCATTGCTGTGCTGACAGCCGCCAGCGCCGAGACTCAAGTCACTTCATCACTCTGGGTGTTGGTCATCTCTAAAATGAAACAACCCCTGCCCTGCCTGCATCCCAGAATACCATGTAGAACAATGGAAATGCTTTGAGAACTACAAATTAATATACAAATGTAAGGTATTATGGCTAATATCACAGTGAAGCAAAGTCACACATCAGCAGTGTGGGACCGTAAACCACACTGCTTCATCCCAGAAGCCCTTTGATCTTGTTGAGCAGAGTCCCGAGGCTTGACTTGCCTAGAAAAAAGTATTCCTTGAGTGCAAAAATCAGACTGCTTAACACAATATTCACATCGCTAGAATATATTCTTGCAATAACATCAAAACTCATAAAAATCTAAGATAATAAATATAAAGAAAGAAAGAAAACGGGGAGAATTGAAGTATAACGGAAGTAACCTGGTTAACTTCAATCATGAAACTAAAGGGGAAAATGTTAGTTTTAATACCAGGAGGCAGGTACCACAGCACATGCCGGGCGGCGGGCAAGCAGAGCAGAATACAGGGCTTCCCCATCCACAGCTGCGTCCAGGCCTAGACGGGACACTGTGTGGCCGGGATCTCTCACCTGCATTTCAAGCTGACGTTTTAAATGGCTTACAGGTTATTAGAACTTGAACGTCATGCTCTCACCTCACGCTCAAGAGGAACAGAACTGAATTCACTCCCTTCCCCAGAGCACTGCTGTTCCTTCCCAGGGACAGCATTTCTGGCCATGGTGATACCAGCCAGCCAGCCCAGCCAGCCTCCAAAATCAAAACAACCTCGGGATCTCCAACTCTTCCCTTCCTCCCCAGCCAGCCCCATACCTAACTTATCACAAAGTCCCGTTGTCCCTTTGATTCTCTTTCCTTCTCCACAACCAACGTCGTCTGCATCTACATCCTTATGATCTACCAGGTCTTCCTGGCTCTCCTACTCAAATTCACTCTGTGCGCCTGCACCACGCTGCCCTCTCCTCTCACTCTCCCCCATGCTGGGGAACGTACCACACATAAGTCATGTATTATACGTGATAAATGTAAGCACCAGAATTTCATAAGCAGCGTGTGCCAGGCACCACACTAGGCATTATTAAAATCATCCTATCTAATCTGCACACCACCTTGTGATGTGGGTATAATTAACTACATTTTAAAGAAAAGGGAATTAGGGTTCAAGATTAGTAAGTAACTCCCGGAAGGACGTTTTTTAAAGCAGGATTTGGGCCCAGGTTGCAGACTCACCCGAGGCTGGGCTCCACTCATGCCCCTGTTTATTTAATCAAACCCACACCCCTCAACATGCTCTTCCAAGCCTCCCGGGACCTGCACCTCTGGACTTTGAATATACTATTTGCCATACTCCGTCCCCACGCCGCCCTCTGCAGGGAGCCCAGGCCCTCGCCGCCCTCCTCTCCCAATCGGACCATGCTTTGAGGCCAGCCCACGGAGCCTCCCAACTGCACTAGTCCCCACCACCCTCCTTTCCCTGCTACTGGCTGCAAAGCCACTCCTTACACTGACGGCCACAGGCGCACCCTCACCTCAGCACCTACACGTCTGCTTCCTTCCCTACCTACTCTGAGTCCTGTACCATGTCTTACACTCTGCACTTTACACACTGGGGATACTACAGGGAACAAAACATTTAAAAGTATATGCTGGTTCAAATAATTGTACACCTAATATTCTAGTACAAAACAAAATTATCTGATTTTAACCTCTTATGTCTCTGTCTACAATACTGGCTCAAAAATTAGTTATCAAACCCTAAAACAAATATCAATTGTCTGGCTGACACTAACTCACCATTAGTTACTATATTGGGAGTATTCTGTTAAACTCAAATTTGATCAGCCAAAAAGAAAAATTTGACCTGCCCCCTACGTTATGTCATCACACAATGACAGTTCATAAACGCTTCCTCACTTGGTCTATGATTCCCCGGTGCATACATAAATATATCTGATCAAATAACTGGCAAGGTCTCCAAATGGAATAAATGTTAAAGGCTGGAAATACAGCTTTTGAGATAGAAAAGTGAGAATGAAAATAGGAACATCCTTCACGAAATACTAGACTATGAGGATTTCTACATCAAAAAGAAGAAAAAAGGAGCATACAGGGGATCCTTCAGCAGCTCAGCTTCCTACAGAAAGGCCTCACAGCTAACCCTTTTAATACAATGGCATTCATAACCAGAAACTTCCAAGCTAAGTGATGCTCAATAAATCTGCTGAATTAATGATACTATGGATCATTTTTATTTAAGGGAAGATCTCCTTGTGATTCAGTGACTCTCTTATCATCATCATAGCAATTAGTATGCTGTAAAATTACCTGTCAAATTACTTGTTCCCCCTGGACTATCAGCTCCTTGAGAACAACATCATATCCATCTTGCTGGTGGCTATATGCCTAGCACCTAGCTCAACCCAGAATAAATCTCAGCAGATATTTACTGAATGAATAGACCCTCCACTATTAAACACTAAGCTCAAAATACAGATTCTTATATTTTTTAATATTTCAATCCAAAAAATAAATAACAGGAATTTTAAATCCTTCCTCACCAAAAAACCACTTCATTTGGTAAAACCTACCAGGGCAGACAGCTCAGAATTCCTGCTTTAACCTTATAAATTCTAGCAAAATACAACTCATATGTGAATTTCTTCCCAGTTTACACACTTAATTATAAATTCAGTACAGTTAACAGTCACTGGTTTTATTTTTTTTTTAATTCTCCTATTGGCCTTAGCTTTGAAACTGCTATTAAATGACTGCACTGCTTAAATACAAGACTTTTTTGCACACAATAAGCTATAATTTGTGTTCAATCCTAAAGTTATAGCACGCTCCACTCTGAACAGACTTTAGAGATCGCCAGCTGATCCCTTCGTATTATGGATTAAGAAAAAATTAAGGCTATACAATTAACTGGTGTTAAAACCCAGCCTCTGATTCTCAGGTCCACGCTCTTTCCTCAGTTAATCAATTAATTATGTGTAATGTAAAGACATAAAAAAAAGTTTCACCGCATAACAGTCTTTGACCAAAGCAGGACAGGACTGAAGACATCCTTCTCGTTCCCAGTTATGCCAAACCTTTCCTCCTGGACCGCAAATCACAGTAAGGAGGATTAGAGTCCAGTCCACTGCCCACAATCCTCTCACACGGGAAGATAAGACCGGCCCCCAGATCTGCTCTGCACTGTAAGACACACCAGACGTCAAATCTGTTTATAGCCTGTGGCTGATTCCAAATCCCTGGGAACTTTCCGCCCTAGGCGATAGATGCCCCCCACGGAGCAAGGCTGACTTTGGTGCCCTCCACATTCAATGTCCTTTCCCCGTATTGGAGTACTCTCACTATCTGGTTAGCTCTGTGAAGAGAGGTCCATTCTAGTCATGGGGCAAACGCCCTATTCCATGCCAGACTTCTTTTCTATTCGGTAGGAATAACTCTTCCAACCTGGCAGCAAAGGTAAATACCCTGCCCAAATCGATGCAGCTCCTAAGTAGCTAAGCAGTAGCTGAAACCCACACTGACCAAGAAATCCAACTCCTCTTCCACTTGTCCCAAGACAGAGTCCCAGCACTTAGGGAGTTCACAAGGTAAGTCATCAACGAATTAATTAACGGTGTGACCTAAATGACAGCAAAGAAAATAAGGGGCATATAACGTAGCGATTAATACAGGCTTATTTTACTACCATAATCCGTATCTTTCCACAACTGCAAAAACAAACAAAAAAAAACTCTTGAATATGCTTTATTTTTCAAATTCGACACACCACCTATTTACCTCTCCTTAGAATTTATTTGTTAATTCTAGCAATAAATTTGATAGAAAATAAAATTACTGGGATTTACATTTCACCTCTGACTTTGCAAACAAGGATGGGAGTGACCTTCGGGCTATCTGTTTAACCTCTGCGTTCCTCAGGGGTGACAAGAAGACCGCCTCAGAGGAGGGCTCCGTTGCTCCAGAAAGGAAACAGGTGTAAAGCCCGCTAAGCGGTGCCTGGCACAGAGTGCATGCTCAACACACCTTAATTACTGTCATCCACCCACCATCACCGCCATCACCACCACCCAGAACATGAGTGTCACAGGAGGCTCATTTTTGTCTGTTCTGTTCACTGTCGTATCCCCAGTGCCCGACACATCGTTGGCACTCAAACATCCATCGACCGAATTAATCATGAGCGCTCGTACTTCCATCACTAAGTACAGGATGATCTGCCCTCAAATGTAATTGCCTCCAAGAGAAAAGATTAATTAAGCAAAAAACAACAACAACAAAACACCAAATTGCTACTGGAAATTTTGGGGATATGAAATAGAGAACTACCTACCCCTCAGCCCGAATGCAAGGCTTACTGAAAGAGAGAAGAGAGGAGGGTCCTCTCAAGTCAGGGAAGCATCTCTTCAGATTAAACTACCACCTGGAGAAAAGGCAAGTCCAAAGTATCCGTTAAGGGCACTCTGCAGGCCAAAAGATGTTCCAGCTTACATGACGGCGTCCAAGAGTCTAGAACAGGAGACTTCTTAGTCTCCTCAGGAATCTGGGCCTTGACAGCAAGGACAAACCCCACTCTGCAGAGAGGAAAGAAGCACAGCAAGTGAACCCGGAGCTGTGACTCCAGTCCACATGCAGGTGGAGAAGGGCCCTCGCCCGCCTCCCTCCACCACCCGGAGACCTGGCTGTCCCTGTGCACGTTGGGCGGCGGGCAAGCTCTGCCGCCACAGGCTCCAACCAGACCGCCCTCACCCAAGCTGCAGCCCTGGCCCGCTTCTGAGGGCCCACGAAGTGGCTGCTGGCTCTTGACCCTCCACCGGGAGGTCTGTGGGCAGGGAAGCCACTCTGCTCCCCCATCTCCATTTCTTACCGTAAAACCCTCAGAGAACTGGGAAGAAGCCACCAGGGGTCTTCAGCAGGCTTCAGAGGGCAGCCCTCAGCCCCCCTTCCCCCCCTCACCCCCGACTTCTCCTAGACACACAGGCCAGTAATGTTAATATCACCTAAACAGCATGGTAAAGCACTAATCAAAAAGCAGCCTTTAAAAACAACCTGCTTCTCAAGAGCAGTGAACTTGTACAGTTTGTCAACAATCTGGCCAACAGAGCTAGTCTGACTTGACACAGGAGAGAAGGTCCTGAGAAAAGACTGGTGCAAGAGGTTCTCAGGCAAGTCTGAAGTTCTCCAAATCTCAGTTTCCTTGCTCGGTATAGGGAGGACAGTAAAAATACCTACCACCCACAGTTAAATGAGATAATTTATATAAAATGCTGGGCACACTGCCTGGCACACAGCAATCATTCTATCAATGTCAGTAAATTTTTTCTGTGCCCCCCCCCCAAATAATTATCTACCAAGTGTCCAGAATCCTGGTTAAAGGCAAACATTTTGCCTCACTCCTTAAGCCTGATTCTTTACATGGAATCATAGCCAAATAATCCCAGTTTAGTGAAAACCTCTAGCAAAAGTTGAGGAAAGGCTGCTTCAAAGGACAGGCAAGTTGAGAACTCCACACCTCAAAGAAAGCCGTTCAAGATCACAAGTACAATTAGCAGTTCTTCTAGTTCATCTCGGCGATCAGGTGGTAGCTAATAAAACTCCCCTCGATTTCAGCCCTGGAGTCCCAAAGCCCCACATGGAGACAGAAGCACTGGGCTTTCGTGCGTAACGGGGAGACAGGCCATGCTCAAGAAGTCTGCAGGCTCCAGAGGCAACTCTAGCTCGGGACAGCATACGCCTCCAACGAAGTGAGTGTCCGAGTTCTCTAAGGAATGGCCTCACGTGAACCACCTTCTCTAGTCCCTGTATTTTATTAATTTTCCTTTGTAAATTAAATACTATTAAATACTGAAATAGATTTGATTGCTTTCCAGGTGTAATTTATTATTATTCAACTTGACAGAACACCATGCTCCACATTTCACTACCATAGACTCCTTTACCCCAGTTTTTCTGGCTCACAGCAGCCCCTTTGCCGTTGTCCGTGAAGGACAGCGTTGATCAGTCCTCGCCCCGTGCTAACCGGCTGCGTGACCTGGGGAATCACACCTCCTCAGCCTCCCCTCCTCCTCCACACAATGATGGTTATTTAACTCCAGGACGAAGAGCTCAACGCACACGACAACGGAGTATTTTTTTTAATTCAATGGTTAACACGAGTACAAAAACGGTAGGAAATCTATCATACAAAACTGGATATGTTACTTTTTTTCCCTGAAATGGGTATTTTCTAAATCCTTTAAATCTGAAGTTACAACAAATCATTTTATCTCCTAAATTGCAGCTATGTTGGGTATATACTGTCCAATTCCCCCACAGTACCCTGAAATGCCTTGCTTCTACCCAACCAACAACAACTGCATTCTGTTCTCATTTCTACAGACTTCTACAACTTCCAGGCAACTTTTCTGCAAGATAATAAACATCAGCAAGTAAAGACTTAATTATGAAATATTTTGAGTACCTAATCTTTACCAGTTATGCTAGATATAGGGGATAAGTGATTAAGACACTTTTTTCCTAAACCCAAGGAGTCACAATCCTGTAAAGACAGAGCACTGTGCCATCACTCCCATCCCTCTCCCGGGCAGACATCACTAATCCATCATGGGCCTCTCCCTTGAACTGGACACAGCTTTGGCTCCGCGATTCCATGTAGCCATTACCAATGGCTATTTTAGTAGACTTCATCACATTTCACTAAATCTCCATCTACACAAATGATGATTCTGATGCTGATACTAGAATGCAGAAATTTGCGGGACACCAAATATGGATTAGAAAGTAAAACCAGAAGTTATATCCCCGTCATCTATTATGAGCCCATTGAAGCATTATTTAAAAGGGATAAGGAAAACTGTGGAAAGAATGGTACTTCCTGCCAATTCTCAATTACCATTTTCCAGCATCTTAAATTAATTCTTAAATGAAGAAGATAAAGCCTGTGAGAGCCACCTAAGTCTAGGGAATCTGGGTATCTGTTTTAAACATGCTCTCTTTAAAGGCTATGGTTGTCTGATGGCAGCTAGAACATGCTCAAAAGAAAATAATTAAATTAGTGAAAATAAAAAATAAGGCCATAAAAATAAAATTCTGAAACAAAATATTACGGCTTAAATAATCTGCCTGACAGCTCAAAGGGTCCATCTCTTTCCTCTACGCAAGACTTGGTAAAAATGTGTTGTCTGCCAACGGCAGACAAGTTAACTCCTCTTGACCAGGACTAACTTTCCAACCATTTAAAGATAAACGCTTTGCCTTCCATGTGTCATGGCGCAGAACTCTGGACTTGGTGTTTGCTTAGATGTCTGACCACATCTAAAGTGCTTCCTAAGGAAAACCTAGGCTACTTGCAGGTGTGGAGGACCTCAACGTGTCAGTTCTTCCATATTTAGAACACCAATATTAATTTCGTACCAAGGACACCTGACAAGGTAATCTACAGTTCCAACTTGCCTATGCTCCTGGCAGACACTAGCTTGACATAACAGATATCAGAAAGGGAAAAATCCACAAACGCTGACCATTCAGTTCTCTGAAGTCTCCACCTACCAAAAAATGTGCTCCCACAGTCCGTCGGGGTAACAAGAGCGTCCTGAGGAGATGACTCTATCGAGCTCATTGTGCATCAGGTTGCTGTGTCCCCCCGAGAGTTCAGTACTAACAAAGTTCCACGTGCCCACCCACTCTGCCTCGACGGTCAGGAAGCTCAAAGCTGCATTTCATGCCCACCTGGCAGGTGTCCTCAGTGCTGGGGACACTACCTCCATCTTTCTACAGCCTTCACTGCAGACTCCTATTTTTTTCATTCTTCTTAGGATGGTCCAACGCTGTGTTTTTTTATTGAAGCCACCTCAGAATCTTTTTGGAAATAAGCAAGGGGTACAAAATGTAATAAATTCTCTTTCCTCCCATTATTACTATGTTTGGTCCTCATGGCCCCCCTAACTCTCCCCTCTCTACACTCCTGTACACGCTGTTCTCCCCAGACACAGCCCCTGCTACTGCCAGCATTCAGTGAGGTTGGATGAACCAGGCATGTGGCCCCTAACATATTTGTAAAATACGGACTTTGACATGTGCATTAAGTCCCTCAAAAACTGTGAGATCCTGGAGGGCAGAGAGTACAGCTTACGTAGGCTCTGGCTCCCAGCAGCCACAAAGCAAGCCTTGCACCCTGCAGACACACAGTAGAGACAAGTTCTGTTCATGGGAAGAGTAAGTCAACATTTTGGAAGCCCACTAGGTGAAGCCACACGGGAGGTAGTAAGCTCAAAAGAAGGTTTCTACCCTAAAGGAGTTAACAAACCAAAAAACTAAGCTATACAAACTATCTATGTAGCCAACATGGATTGCACATCTGTAAATACAAAGAATTGAAAATACAAAGCCTGGAATGATTGCATTTGGCTGAGGCTTTTAGCTGAGTTAAAAGGAGTAAGACTAGTGAGGGCATTCAGGTGCAAAATAATGACCCCACGGAGGTACAAGGCAATATTCAGGGACCAGCAATAACATTTCCCTGGTGTAGCAAAGAGCAAGCATAATTAGACCATGAGGTGAGCCCTGGGGATGGCTGGCGGAGGGTCTTGAAGTAGCAATGCAGAGCACAGCCTGGTTTTCTTCGAGGTGATTTAATAAGGTAAAAAAACTCCGGGAATGATTCACAACTACTGTCAGGAAGAGACAGGAGGAAGAAAGCTGGAGTGACTGCTGGCAGTGAGCACTAGAGATGCACAGCAGACAGGCACCCTGGCCACCTGCACGCACTCTCAAGGGCGAACGTGGGACAACCCATGCAAGAGCCCATCTTAGCACAAAGGCCACGAGAGCCCTAAGGGCCAGAGCAGCGGTTTCAATCTCACCTCGAATCTGAGACCTCTTCTTAGAGTAAAACAATCCCTCTCTCTCCCCTACTCCCCGTCTCTGTCTCTGTCTCTGTCTCTGTCTCTGTCTCTCTCTCTAGCTCTCTCTCTCACACACACACACAGGGCTGTAACTTAATGTGGGTGGCTTACCACAGAGGCAGTATAACAAAATGGCTTAGAGCAACTCTTGGGTTCAGATCTCAGCCCTGACACTCATGAGGTGTGCGCCCTCAGGAAACATACTTAACCTTACTTACTAAGCCAGGTGTAAAACAGGGACAAAAACTGTACCTGCCTCTTACATAGGAATATATAAAATGTTCAGCAGAGTGAGTAGCTCAACAAGCTCTCACCCAACACGACTAAGAAACTGGACAGCAGGTATGGCTCTCCAGACCCTTTGCATTAACCTCACAGCACTCCGAGACCCACGGCGGGAGTCACTGTCCTGGGAGATAAATGCAAAGCAGAGCAGTAAACTCCACCAGCAGGGATTTACGTGGCAACCAGAGTTCAGCACTGTGCCAGGGGCTGCAGAAGCCAGCACAACACCCAACAGATGAGGGGACAATGCACAGGGTGGGGTTGGAGGGAAGTGGGAGATACTGGCGCAGAGGTTAGAAGGAGCCTGACCCTCAAGCAGGGGTTTTAAGGTGGAAATGAAGTGGGGAGCCAGAACTGTCTGGCCAGGGAGTAGCTCAGGAAGACAGCCTGGAGGAGGCCACTCAGCACCTACCCGACCACTGTACTCCGGCTCTAAATAAGGCTTCCCTTCTAACCTGCATGGATTCACGCTGCTGGCACTTCCGTAGGCATAAGCCATACCAACAGAGTTACACGAAGAGCTTAACTAATTTCTCCATAATATTGAAAGTATGCAGGCCCTTGACTGAATTTGAGGGTTCTCTTACTCAGCCTCAGATCCCTGTCCCTCCCCGCCACCCCTCCCACCAGTTTTCAAACCGGGGTTTACTGTAATTACCTTACACACAGCACGATGCATGAGTAACTAGGAAGTAACCAGGTATCCAGCAGTTACAACTGTCTAACGCCCTTTGACTGTACGCCTAGACAGTTTCTACCTCTTTTCTTCTGCCAGAGAGTCTGACAGCAGTGTGAATCCCAACTGGACACTTCCTAGCGCTTTGACCGCGGGCTTCGGTTTCCCCATGGGTGAAGTGGAGAACATAAGAGCACCGCCTCAAAGAGCATCTGGGAAAACTAAATGAAGTCCTATCAGCCAAGTGACGGCGCGTAATAAGCACAGCCTGCGTGCGCATCACGATTATCACCTTTATTCACCCCATCACTTCCTGAGCACCGGGTGTCGGCACCGCCACCGCCCGGGGGGGACCCGAGAGGCCCGGCCCCGGCGCCTCCCGCCGCTCGTGGGCCGGGCTCCGGACACTCCTGAGGGGCTGGGGCAGGGAGGGGGCCCTGCCCGAGCCCGGACCAGCCTGCCCCCCGTCCAGGTGCGGCCGCGGTCTTGGAAGTTCCTGCGAGGTGGGCTTTTAATGTGTAAGAAAACACAAAACAGGAAAACATTTCCTGGTCTGTGACTGCACAGCACCGCTCCCTCTTACTTCCTCCGCGACCTGGGACCCGGGCGAGGGGACCGGGCAGCAAGGGAGCCCCTGCCC
>NW_020175395.1:1484331-1489442 GCF_003031525.2 Neophocaena asiaeorientalis asiaeorientalis
GGCGGTGCCTGCGCCTGAAGGGCGGGGCGTCGGGCGCGCCTGCGCGGGCTTATCCAGAGCCTCAGGAGAGGCTGGGATGCCGGGTCTTTGCGCCAGGCATGCTGCTTGCAAGGGCTGCCAGTGGACGGGGCGGGTCGTCGGCGGCCCGACTTCACCATCTCACGCTGCACGTCCTCCCCTCCACCCTCCTGAATCTCCCAGGAATGGTCACACTGTCTGAGGATGCTGGGAAGAAGTAGGGGCAGACCTTTCCCTTAGGAGAAAGCCCTGAATCCCGTCCGAATCTAGGGGTCACGGCCCCTGGGTCATCGGCTTTGATAAGTAATTCCTGGAAACCTGCTGCAGTGCCCTTTGAGGAGTCTGGTTCTCTGTTTCCTGAAGGGCACTAGCGTTACAAGGCCCCTGAATGGGGTAACGGATAGGGGCAATGACCGGCCTCACGCCTAACCTGCTTTCTGGATCTCCTCGCGTTTTTCTGAGGCTTGGAACCAGGCACGAGATTCCAAGTAACTCGATTCAAAATGCTGTAGTCAGAGTACTGGCAGAGCAAGACGAAAGTTTCTGACCCCAACCATGTGCAGCAGAAGGAAATGTTGAAAAGACTGTACAGGTCAGTAAACCTGGACATGCCGAATTTCAAAAAGTAATTCAGATGCAAGGTGGCGTCCTCGCTTGACGTCTGTCGATTTTGGCTTCTGTGTGGCAGCTGCACATAGGTCAGGGAGAGGAGAGGAACTGACTCAGACACTGGCAGGGTAGCAGGTGTGTGTACCTAAGCATTGGCCGGAACCAGGGAGGAGAGAGGAACTTCCTTGTCCCCACTGCTCTGCTTCTCTGCACTGTACATATTCCTCTCCCCAACAGATCAGCACAGACCAGCACTTGAAATGACAAACTGAGTGACTAGGAGGTGCCCAACCTAACCTGCAAGACCCTTACAGACTTGGGACTTCCCTGGCGGTCCAGTGGTGAAGACTCCACGGTTCCACTGCAGGTGGGGGTGCAGGTTCAATCCCTGGTCGGGGAACTAGGATCCTGCATGCTGGCAGGGCCCATACAAAAAATGGGGGTGGGCGTGGGGGGAAAGACCCTTACACCCTTCAAATCCTAAAATAGAAGAGCTCAGGATTTCATTAAAAATCTCTCTGTCCCCTAAGCATGTCAGCAATATGCCTTAACTTTATGGATAGACTTGTCTCTGGATTCACTTGCCTCTCCCCTGTCCGTTCCATTCAGAGAATGACTAAAGGAAGGTCTGTTACTAGCCCCAGCAAAGGGCTGCATCACTGGTGAACAGAGAGGCCCTGAGGCAGAGGAGAGGAAACCCTCTCACTAGGGCAACTCGCTATAAGCAAGAAATGTCTTTGAAATCTACTAGATTCTATTAAAAACTTATGTTTGTTTTAATATAAATATGCTTTGAATTAATTTGCAGATAAATTATTTAACATTCCCCCAAATTGCTGAAAAAATGGATCCTTAGGGAGAACGTGCCAAGTTTATCCGGCAGCCGAGACCTCCGATCACACTGCTGACCTGTCCTGGTAAGAAACATGACAGTGGAAGACCCACGGAAAGAAAAGCAATTCTATTTTAGGGCCTGCAAATAAAATAATTGCAAAATATTGAGGGAAATGGTAGTTCAGAGATACAGTGGGAGGTTTAAAAAGAAGGAAATTTCTCTAGAAAAATTCTCTGAAGAAAGGTGATGAGACAGGAAGACAGGAGTACAGCCGTTTTGGAAAAGGACTGGGGAATGGCCTTGAGTTAGTGGGCTTGACAGGCCCAGTAAAACAAAGCACCTAAAGGCTTGGCCTTCTGAGACAATAACCAGAGACCCACAGGAGTAGAAGATTATCTCTGTTCCACTGATGAATGTACATATTTTCCAAAGAATAAAAGCAGGACTGTAAAACCGCCACCTAGCAGAACCACTGAACTGCCGGTTCCCTGAAAGATATAGATAAAGGCCTGACACACATTCCTAAGTTGTTTTTGCAGGAAGCAGATGAAAACTGCTGACTACAAGCATGTGGACCCCAGACCTATTGAAACCAGATGGTTGATGATGCTCGAAACTTCACCTTGACACCAGCGAATCGGAGACCTGAGCACAGGCTCCTGCATCCCCTCCCTCACATGGCCTTTAAAACCCCTTCCCTGAAAGTCCTCGGGGACCTGGCATTCTTTCATACCTTCTCCCTCGTGCACCAGCTCTCCTTCCAATAAAAAACTTTGCTCACCTAGGAGTCTTGTGGGAGCGACACTCATTTCTATCGTCTTGCTGTCCCAGAATCTGGAGAGGGCCCAAGAACAGTGGTAGAGCAGTATATTGGTTTGCTGAGGCTGCCACAGACTGAGAGCTTAAACAACAGAATTTTGTTTCCTCACAGTTCTGGAGGCTGGAAGAACAAGATCAGGTGTTAGCAGGGTTGGTTCCTTCTGTAGCCTCTCTCCTTGGATTAGGGGCGGCTACCTCCTGGTAACCAGTGTCAGAATTGAGTTACGCTGGGACTTCCCTGGCGGTCCAGTGGTTAAGACACACCACGCTTCCACTGCAGGGGGCGTGGGGTCAATCCCTGGCCAAAAAAAAATTGAGTTGCATTGTTAGGACACACCCAGCTGATGTTGGAAGGTTGCTCCTTGGTGGTATGGGAAACCCTTCCCAAAACACGTTGGAATTGTGTCCAGAACCTTATATAACATGTCATCTAAGAATGGTGATTGCAATTTGTAAAAAGCGTTGCCAAGGTCACATAGCTAGTAGCTGGTTAGGGTAAAAACCATGATTGGCTCTTCCAACTCCATTCCATATTCTATTTGGAAAAACTGAAGTGCTAAAGCCCACATTTCCCAGGTTATGTTGCATCCAGAGTTTTGGAAATTGAGTTCCACCAGTCAGACTGTGACAGGTGGAAGGGAAACGCACCATCTTTCTCCTGCTGGTCACATAGTAGAAAAGTTTTCGGCAGCTAGGTTCCAAGTTTAGGTCTGTCACAAGTTGCATGAGTAGCGGAGCCGGTCAGGGTGGTGGCGGCAGCAGCTTCCTAAATTCTGGCTTGGAGCTCTGTGGGTGTGCCCTTGAGGTCAGCAGCCCAGTGATAGCCCTCTAGCTTCTGTTCCTCCACTCCTTACAAAGTTGTTTTTTTTTTTCCTAAACCAAGGTTTTTATTGAAATCATTGTAGATTAAAATGTATTCGTAAGAACTAATGCAGTGACATGCCATGTACCCTTTACACAATTTCCCGCATGGTCACATGCTCAAAAACTAGGGTGCAACGTCACAAGCAGGATATTGACATTGATACAATTTGCTGCTATGATGCAGATTTCCCCAGTTTTACCTGTACTCATTTGTACATACGTGTGTTTAGCTTTATGCCATTTTATCACATGTTCAGGTTCGTTTATCTACCACCAAGATCAAAATACAGAATATCTGGCAACACAAGGATGCCTCCTGCTGCCCTTTTACAGCCCCATCTCTCATCCCTGGGAACCACTAATCTGCCCTTTACTTCTCAAGTTTTGTCACTTCAAAAAGTATTATAAATGGACTCATACAGCTTGCAGTCTTTGGGAACTGGCTTTTCTCACTGAGCCTAAGTTTCCTGGGGGTCCATCCCAGTCGTGTGCATCAGCAGCCCATCCCTTTTTATTGTTGAGTAGCAATCCATGGTGTGGATGCCCCAGGTTTGTGCAGCCATTCACCCATTGAAGTGTATTTGGGCTGCTTCTAGTCTGGGTCTGCTACAGATAAAGCTGCTATGAACATACATGTACAGGTTTTTGTGTGACTATAGTTTTCGCTTAGCCCAAGAGTGTAATTACTTGGCCATGTAGTAATTGCATGATTAGTTGGGGTTTTTTGTTTGTTTGTTTTGTTTTAAACTTCCAAACTGTTTTCTTGCAAAGAGTTTGTTAACAGAATATCTTGCCTTAAATCCCTTTCTACGTGAATTGCCTTTGGTGGTTTCTGTGTCCCACTCTAAACTCTGATGGACACAGCAGTACGGACGAGACAAACTCCAGACAGGTACCCTTAACCTCCATAGAAAGGCCAACGAAATCGTTTTGTGTGTGTGTGTGTGTGTGTGTGTGTGTGTACATGTGAGATCTTCCCGGACCGGGGCACGAACCCGCGTCCCCTGCATCGGCAGGCGGACTCTCAACCACTGCACCGCCAGGGAAGCCCCGAAGTAGCGAATTTTTAAGTAAAATCTTATCAGCTCCAACTCCACTGGAGATGAGACAACCCAGACCTCTGTCTTCCACTGTGTTTCTCTTCAGAATAAAATTAACTTGTGTGAGTCTCCTGTTTTAGGATTTGTGGCAGAAGTAGCAGAGTTTTAGAAACAGGATTGGAAGGTTTGTGAGGACTTCCTGAAATCCGTCACCTCCACTTTGGGGTTTCCCACTGGACAAATGAAATAACAATATGGCAAGTTTTTTAGACCCTGATTTTAGAAAAGGGAAAATGTATCCCAAACAATCGAAGGCATGTGCTTCTCACATCCTCACTCATACAGTTTCCCATCAGATAGCGCTCTGTCTTCAGGCAAACGTGTATTAGAAGGATGCTCTCTGGGTGCTGTCACACACACTCTATCTCTAGTGGAGCATGTGTGCCTGACGTCACCTTGCCCCTACCTCCTTTGTTTTTAAAAGTTCAGTTTTTAGTTGGACTAATAGTTTTCAAGCTAGAAGAGCTATCCACTGGGAAAGTTTTCCCCTCTGGTAACCTTAGTTTCCTAATTCACAAAAATCCCAGGGAGAACAGCCTCGGGGTCACTGCTGTACCGTCTCATTAGGATCTCCACTCAAGGCACACAACGCTGTTTCTCCGTTACTGGCATCAAACTCAGGGGGAAGCATGTGAAGCTTTAAGTGTCCCTTGGCTCTGATTTTCAGCATTCTCCTCTCTGGATTTTGGGACGCATACGTGCTCGCTCCCCCTTTGTGATATTTCCTAAAGCTGTGACCAATACAAAGTGAATCTCCCATAACGCAAAACACTAGAGTAGGGGTAATACATCATTCTTTAAATTAGATGAGGTAATAAAACACTGTTGACCGCCTAGGGAAACCTTCCAGTTCCTGGCTACTACTC
>NW_020175396.1:0-1661 GCF_003031525.2 Neophocaena asiaeorientalis asiaeorientalis
GTAGACTTGTTAGAAACAACAGCGATGTATGCTGAGTTTGCACATGAAAACGGGGGCCTGTTTTAAGTATCCCTGCTTTCCAATTTGGAAGGCTGCATTCATGGTGCCTTGAAGCTACCTGAAATCCCTGCTGTTGACAGGCCTGGGAACCCTGTAGGAATGCTTCTGGGAAGAAACTGAGTTTGGTCGGTCTAAACCAGGTGCTTCCATGGCCGCCGTGGTGGTCAGCCTGACAAGCTCTAGAAGTAAAGCGAAACTCAATGGGAGAACTTGCCTACCGGTTAGGCCAAGAGTAGCCGGGCAGAAAGGGAGGCATGTACGTGTACCCACGCGTTCTTAGTAGCTTTTCGGCTTCACTTTCAGGGAAGTACCCTTCTGAGGACTCGTAGGCCTCTCTGGTTTGCATCCATTTTCCTCCATTGTCAGTGAGTACCTCCAGACCCCTGTGGACCAGCTGAGCAACATCGAGACCCAGTGGTCTACCTCTCGGATGAGCTCCATGCTTGCCGAGTGATGGGCAACACACTGCACATTCCTTGAGGAGAGCTCTATTTCCAGAGCCCTCAAACAGCTTCAGGACACGATTTCTGGTGTGTCCGAAGCGCCCAGGAAATACCGGTTGCCGCCCTTGTGTGAGCTGCCCAGAGAAAACACTCTGCTTTGCATACTTCGTGGACCTCGTACCTGAAGTCACTCAGCTCGAGGAGAAAGTAGAGAAATTCAGCATCTTTCAAAGCTGTGTCGCTAACGGGACACTCAGTGTGAGCACCTGCCTGTAGGTAAAGGCCTGACTTGCCTTGCAGAAACGGAGGCGTGCAGCATTTTCCATGAGGCCGTAGCCTCTCCTCTGCATATTTTTCATGGCAGTAGAGTTTTCCGGACACCTTGGAAAATCGCGTGGGCTCCCTGTTCCCGGCTTGAACACAGACTACCCCCAGGCCCCCCTAGGTCTCCTAAGCAACATCCAGCCCCGTAGCCCTTTGGAGCCACTCTCTCTATGCCGAGGGTAGGGAAACTCACAGAAGTCTCCACCGAAGCAGCATAATTTCCCCATCACACCCACACGTCCACGAACAGACCTGTGGCACGTCTCACAGGCCTTGAGGTCTTACGCCTTGCCCTAGTCTGAGCTGCACTGAGAGGACCCTCGGCCTCGCATTCCATCTAGGACTTCCTGACTGAAGTCACCGTGCCTCCCAAAGAAAGTCGACTTGCGTTCTTAGTGCAATTTCATTCTGCTTCTTGCGGTGGCAATGCAGGCTTCTGAATAGTCACAGGCCACAGAGGAGTAGCTAGGGCGTTCCTTGCTTGAGGCAGTTCACTTGATGCACAACCCCTGCTTCGAGAAGCTGATTCAGGCAAGCAAACACAGGGGGCCAAGTGTCTCTTTAGACTTGTTAGAAACAACAGCGATGTATGCTGAGTTTGCGCATGAAAACGGGGGTTTGTTTTAAGTATCCACGCTTTCCAATTTGGAAGGCTGCATTCATGGTGCATTGAAGCTACCTGAAATCCCTGCTGTTGACAGGCCTGGGAACCCTGTAGGAATGCTTCTGTGAAGAAAATGAGTTTCCTTGGTCTAAACCAGGTGCTTCCATGGCCGCCTTGGAGGTCCGCCTAACAAGCTCTAGAAGAGAAGAGAAACTCAATGTGAGAACTTG
>NW_020175397.1:0-60600 GCF_003031525.2 Neophocaena asiaeorientalis asiaeorientalis
TCAATAAAATTAGAAATGAAAAAGGAGAAGTTACAAAGGACCCCATAGAAATACAAAGCATCCTAAGAGACTACTACAAGTAATTGTATGGCAATAAAACAGACAACCTGGAAGAAATGGACAAATTCTTAGAAAGAAATAACCTTACAAGACTGAACCAGGAAGAAATAGAAAATATGAAGAGGCCAATCACAAGTAATGAAATTGAAACTGTGATTAAAAATCTTCCAACAAACAAAAGTCCAGGACCAGATGGCTTCACAGGTGAATTCTATCAAACATTTAGAGAAGAGCTAAAACCCATCCTTCTCAAACTCTTCCAAAAATTGCAGAGGAAGGAACACTCCCAAACTCATTCTATGAGACCACCATCACCCTGATACCAAAACCAGACAAAGATACTACAAAAAATGAAAATTACAGACCAATATCACTGATGAATATAGATGCAAAAATCCTCAACAAAATACTAGGAAGCAGAATCCAACAACATATTAAGAGAATCATACACCATGATCAAGTGGGATTTATCCCAGGGATGCAAGGAGTCTTCAATATATGCAAATCAATCAATGTGATACACCATATGAACAAATTGAAGATAAAAACGATATGATCATCTCAATAGATGCAGAAAAAGTTTTGACAAAATTCAACATCCATTTATGATAAAAACTCTCCAGAAACTGGGCATAGAGGGAACCTTCCTCAACATAATAAAGACCATATACAAAAAAACCCACAGCAAACATCATTCTCAGTGGTGAAAAACTAAAATCATTTTCTCTAAGATCAATAACAAGACAAGGATATCTACTCTAGCCACTATCATTTGACATAGTTTCGAAGTCTTAGCCATGGAAATGAGAGAAGAAAAAGAAATAAAAGGAATTCACATCAGAAAAGAAGTAGTAAAACTGTCACTGTTTGCAGATAACATGATACTATACAGAGAGAATACTAAAGATACCACTAGAAAACTACTAGAGCTAATCCGTGAATTTGGTAAAGTTGCAGGATACAAAATTAATGCACAGAAATCCTTTGCATTCCTATACACTAAGAATGAAAGATCAGAAGGAAAAATTAAGGAAAGAATCTCATTCACCATTGCAACAAAAAGAATAAAATACCTTGGAATAAACCTACCTAAGGAGGTAAAAGACCTGCACTCAAAAAACTATAAGACATTGATAAAAGAAATCAATGATACAAGCAGATGGAGAGTTATACATGTTCTTGGATTGGAAAAATCAATACTGTGAAAATGACTATACTACCCAAAGCAATCTACAGATTCAGTGCAATCCCTATCAAATTACCACTGGCATTTTTTACAGAACTAAAACAAAAAATCTTAAAATCTGTATGGAGACACAGAAGACCCCGAATAGCCAAAGCAGTCTTGAGGGCAAAAAACAGAGCTGGAGGAATTAGACTCCCTGACTTCGGATTATACTACAAAGCTACAGTAATCAAGACAGTAAGGTACTGGTACAAAAACAGATATGTAGATCAATGGAACAGGATAGAAAGCCCAGAGATAAATCCACACACCTATGGTCAACTAATCTATGACAAAGGAGGCAATGATATACAATGGAGAAAAGACAGCCTCTTCAGTAAGTGGTGGTGGGAATACTGGACAGCTACATGTAAAACAATGAAATTAGGACACTCCCTAACACCATACACAAAAATAAACTCAAAATGGATTAGAGATCTAAATGCAAGACCGGACACTATAAAACTCTTAGAAGGAGACTTCCCTGGTGGCACAGTGGTTGAGATTCTGCCTGCCAATGCAGGGGACGTGGGTTCATGTCCCAGTCTGGGAGGATCCCACATGCCACGGAGTGGCTGGGCCCGTGAACCATGGCCGCTGGGCCTGCGTGTCTGGAGCCTGTGCTCCACAACGGGAGAGGCCACAGCAGTTAGAGGCCTGCATACCGCAAAATAAAATAAAATAAATAAAACTCTTAGAGGAAAACATAGGAAGAACACTTTTTGACATAAATTACAGCAAGATTTTTTTTGATCTACCTCCTAGGGTAATGAAAATAAAAACAAAAATAAACGAATGGGACCTAATGAAACTTAAAATCTTTTGCAAAGCAAAGGAAACTGCAAACAAGACAAAAAGACAACCCTCAACATGGGGGAAAATATTTGCAAATGAGTCAATGGACAAAGGATTAATCTCTAAAATATATAAACAGCTCATGCACCTCAATATTAAAAAACAAACAACCCAATCAAAAAATGGGCAAAAGATCTAAATAGACATTTCTCCAAAGAAGACATACAGATGGCTAAGAAGCACATGAAAAGCTGCTCAACATCACTAATTATTAGAGAAATGAAAATCAAAGCTACAATGCTTGAGAGGGTGTGGAGAAAAAGGAACCCTCTAGCACTGTTGGTGGGAAAGTAATTGATACAGCCACTATGGAGAATAGTATGGAGGTTCCTTAAAAAACTAAAAATAGAATTAATATGTGACCCAGCAATCCTACTACTGGGCATATACCCAGAGAAAACCATAATTCAAAAAGACACATTCACACCAATGTTCATTGCAGCACCATTTACAATAGCCAGGTCATGGAAGCAACCTAAATGCCCATTGACAGATGAATGGATAAAAAAGATGTGGTACATATATACAATGGAATATTACTCAGCCATAAAAAGGAACAAAACTGGGTCATTTATTGAGACGTGGATGGATCTAGAAACTGTCAGAGTGAAGTAAGTCAGAAAGAGAAAAACAAATATCGTATATTAACGCATACATTTGGAATCTAAAAAAATGGTACAGATGAACCGGTTTGCAAGGCAGAAATAGAGACACAGATATAGAGAACAAATGTATGGACACCAAGGGGGGAAAGTGGTGGGCGGCGGGGGTGGTGGGATGAACTGGGAGATTGGTATTGACATATATACACTTATATGTATAAAATAGATAACTTGTAAGAACCTGCTGTATAAAAAATAAAAATAATAAAAATAAAAGAATCATTGTATGTGCAGGGCCTGCACTCCTTTATTCTGGCCTCAGGTGGTCTCCTAATCCTGATGAGCTTCTCTTGTTCCTTTAATCTGGCCTCAGATTGTCTTCTCTGGAATGAAGAATGCTAACATCTTCCATTTGTTGGGGGTTTGAATTCTGTGAAGAGCTCAAAGATATTGTTGTGTGTATCCCTTGAGGTGGAACCAGGACCCTGCTCCAAGGCTGCACTATTGTTTCTTGACTATTCCTCCCTTGTCTCTCTATCCCCTTCCTTCCCTGATTAGCAACTGCTTGAACCTGCTCTCTGGAACTCAGGGACGGTCATAGAGGCTGAAGTGTATTCCCTACAAACAAGAAATGGAGACACAGAAAGGCTTTCATGCCCAGGAGTTCCATGGGGTCCTGTTCAGTTTCACACCCCATGCCTGTAAGCTGACCAATCTTTCATTTTTGAGAATGAATAAAGACAAAAGCACCCTGTGGTCTGTAACAAAACACTATGAAAGGGGAATAATAATATCACTTGAGGCCTAGAGGAACAGCAGGCCCCTGAAAATGAATTTTGGAACCATAGACTCACCTGGACAACCTCAGCCTGAAACTGTCTGCAAAACTATATGACATTTATGAAACAAGAGCAGTAATCCATGAGGAGAAGAGGCTGAGATGAAAAGTGTGTGAAAAAAGATGTTGAAAATGAAACATAGTGCCAAATGAAGAATGAAAAGCCTTGTGAGGATGTAAAAAGTAGACTCAACATTGCAGAAAATGGAATTGATCATGTAGAGGGTGAGTTAAAGGGTGCTCTCAGAAACAGGGCAACATGTCAATAGGATGACACAGAAACCAGCACTGTTAATAACAGGAAAGGGAGCTCAGAGCTAAGAATGACTAGCTTTTCATGAAGCAGGAACTGTAGAAAGTGGAAGAGAAGTAAAAATCAAGTAAATAATTAAAGACAAATAAGGTGCATACAGCTTGGCAGGGCTCACTGACCTCAGGGCAAAGCAGATGAAAAGACACACCCACACTCCACCAAAGATCATTGTTACCCCAAAACCGGGTTCAGCTCTTGCTGGGTGTCAAGCCAAAAGATACAACCAAGCCAAAGATTGGGAGCAGGAAGGGTATATTGCTTGCAGCAAGCAAGGAGAACACTGGGGATCTTTCCCAAAGCGGTGTCTCTCCAAACAGCACAACTGGGGAAGTGTTAAGCTAAGCATACATGCATATTCATGAAGGGGCTTGAGTGCTCAGTGTAGAATTGTGGCAGAGGTCCACAGAGTCCAAGCTTTAGTTGATTGAAGTCATGAGGATCAGAAAATGTCAACATCATCATCACTTAGGTTCCTGTGGATCTGGTGGTGGAGGCTTCAGGCTAATCTTTACCATTGAAACAGAACTGGGAGTCTTTACCACTGATATGTTGTCTTTGCTATTGTGACTTCTCTTACCTGATAACAGTTGTTTGTTCCTGCATTCATTTGTTCTCTTAAGATCATCAAGTACTCAGGCCTGTTCAAGGGCAAGCCTTATGCCCAGGCTTATATGCCAAAATGGCTTAGGCTGAAAATGACTTCTCTTCTGTCAAGAAAGCCATGCCTGGTTCTCTTTCTCTATCCTATCTGCTTACATAATCATGCTATATGGCTTAAGAATGCATAAACTTTGTTACAAATGACTGAAGAAGACAATGTAGGTGATAAAAACAAATTTATTGAACACTTCATGAAGCAAGGAGTGTCTCTTCTTCTGAGTCCAGAGAACTGCCAAATGGGCCAGAAGGCAGTAAGGCAGGAAGATTTTATAGGATGAAGAATGGAACAAGGAAGAGATGAACAGAAAATACCTGATTGGCTGGGGCCACAGAGTTACCCTTGTTTAGGGTGAGAAGAAACAAGGAAATACTATAGAGCCCAGAACTGGCTTGGCTTGGGCACTGGCTGACTGGATAGACTGTTTCTGGTCAAGCAAAGTATTTACAGGGGTAGGAAAGATACCTAAGTTTCAGATCACTGGTGGGGCACCCCAAGCAGGGGAAGCTCTGTCTTGGGCCTAGAAATTTATTTTAACAAATTCTACATGGAAAAAGTATATTATCCAATGTATCAATCTGGTTTTGGTTCAGAAAACAGAGCTGCTACAAAAAAATTAAGGGAATAGAAAGGTTTAATGTAGGAATTCAGGCTTGAGTCAGTTTGGAGTTGGAAGACCTGGAAATGGGCAAAATGGTGTCGACTGAAAAAAATGCACAACCTAGAAGTTGAGAGTTATGTTTTATTCGGCAGACTTTCTGAGGACTTCAAGCCCAGGAGACAGGACTCTCAGATAGCTCTGAGGGACTTTTCTGAAGAGGAAGTGGCGGAGCCAGGGTATATAGGAGTGTTTGCAACAAAGACCAGGTAATCAGAACATAAAAACATTACTGTTAATTAAAGAAAACCAGACATCAGAAGTTAAGGAATTTAGTGCTTTTCTATGTTTGGGAAGATGCAAAGTTTGGGCTCATTGAAATCATTCCTTTAATTACACCTCAGCTATGTGGGCCAGTATCCTGCTCTTTCTCATCCTGAGTCTCCTCAGGATGCACCACTGGGGAGGCTGTAATGTGATGGCTGATGGCTGCAACATCTTTTTTTACTGATACAGCAGGTGATATTTTTCTTTCCCAAAAGTCACAAGCAACTTGGGAGTCATGCCCTGGTGATCTAAGAAGCTGACCTCACTGCTATCAAGCCCTTTCCAGATTCTTGGACAACAATACCATAGACATGAATAAGGCTTCCACAAGACTCTCCAGCAAGGAAATCTTTTTATTAAAAGAGATAGCTTGTGCACAAGGGAAAACACAGGGGGAAAAAAGTGCCAGCTCCCCAAGTAGAGTTGCTTTTATAACAAAAGGGTAGGTTTGTCTTGTGATCACTGAACATTTCCAGAAATCGTCAGACTTCTTTGCTCAGTAGCAGGTGGCTCCAGGGTGCCTATGTATCAGGAATAGGGAGTGCTTCTGTGAGGGGAAAGGAGTACATGAGAACTTTCTGCAAGAAAACACAGGAATAGATAAAGTTAAAATTTATAGTTGAGCTTCTTGTATTATAGCAACTAGGTATAATCGTGAGTATAACAGGGGTAAAGTTCACTGTTTATTCCTGTGAGCCTGGCTTTTTGTCCCTGGGATTCAGGCCCCCAGGGCCTTTGTTCTTTAGACTGCAAGGCCTCTTTTGCCCAAGGCCATTCCCTGGTCCTTTTCCAAAACGGCTATGCTCTTATCCTCCTGTCTCATCACCAATGCTGGCTGTCCCCTGCTTTCCAGATCTCACCATTGCTTGTGCTGAGAAACTCTACCCCAGGACAACCTAGGAAATAGAGTCTGCAAGTGCAACTCTCGGTGTCAAGGGACAAAAGTAATACAAGTCAGTGATGAGTTTGATGCCCTTTATTCAAGGGAAAACAGTCCATGAACTGGGGGAGTCTTGTGCCTCACAAGCAGTGTAGCACTCTTCCCGAGGGATTTGGGTCTAGAGCAAAGTTTATAGAGCCTTAAAGAAGGCAACGTGTTAACAGGGCATGATTGGCTAAGAGGCTGGGGGTTTCCTTTAAGGTCAGCCGGTCTTTTTTTCTAGGGCAAAGTAGGATAGTTAAGTTGAGTTGGAGGATTGTGATTGTTGTTAGGTGTGTTTCCTGTAACTGCAGGGTGACACGTTTAGATTTGAGATGTTTGCCAGGCCACTGGGGCAGCCTCCATTTTGTGGGTCCTGGTATACAAATTACCTTTATCACTGGCTTCTCTCTCACAATCCCCTTCTCCAATACAGAGGAGATGTTAGAAATACAAGTTATCAAAACAAGATAAAACATTCAAACAGTAGTTAGTATACAAAAATACAACCAAGTAAATCAGGCAGGCCTCTGATTTCTGCCATATCAGAAGACAACAGGGCAAGGTTTAAAAAGCTGGAGTTTACAAACACCACACCCACGTGTTACTCTAAAGCATTCTCAAGGCAAACAAACCTCAATCTCAATTAAGAACCTAAAATAGCTTGGATCTTAAACTTAAGCAATTAGTCAAATGTCTTATCAGTGGATTCTGCAACTGTGATGTTCTGATTTATAATAAGAAATATGTATTTCTGATTTATAATAAGAAATATGTATTTGGTTTTTGTCCATGGTTCCTGGCACATAGCTCCTAAAACCCTCAAAGCCTTCCTATAGTGGCTTTATTATAATATTTAGTTTTGTTCCCCTCTCCTCAAACAGCTCCAGAGCAATAAAGGTGAAATGGTGCTTTTTTGTTATTCATAACAAAGCCCTTTCAACCACACCTGAGTTTATGTTAATGAGGTAAGTTTTAGGAAGCCCCTTGATGACTACAAGATGGGGACTGGTTGCCATAGGAATCAATCACATGATTAGAGAGTTGGAACTTTTATGGAAGCCTCCATAAAAATCCAAAATAATGGGGTTTGGAGAACTTCCACATTGGTGGACTAGAACGCATCCACTGGCCAGGACAGTGGCACACCTCAAACTCCATGGAGACAGAAGCTCCTGTGCTCAAGACCCTTCCAGATCTCACCCCATGTTTCTATTCATCTGGCTGTTCATTCATATCCTTTAATTTTCTTTATAATAAACTGGCCATCTAGTGAGTAAACTGTTTTTTTAAGTCATGTGAGCCCCTCTGGTAAATTAATTGACCTCACAGAGGGGAAACTTCTGATTTTCAGCTGGTCAGTCAGAAGAACAAGTGACTTGCAATAGGCCCAGGGGTGTGGGGTGTCAGGCTGTGGGCCTGAGCCCTTATCCTGTGGAATCTGAAACAGATCCAGGTAGATGGTGTCAGAACTGAGTTAAACTGTAGGACACCCAGCTGGCACTGCAGAATTCCTCAGCATGGGGAAAACCCCCACACGTTTGGTGTCAGAAGTATCAAAAGTGAAGCAGAGTATGGAGAGTAGAGGATGTTCTTCCTTTACAGCAAACTTAAGAAAGTCTTGGCCCTTTCATTCTTTGCTTCAGTACTTACCCTTATCCTGTACCAAAAAATACACTTCTCCAGTCCTTTTCTACAGTTAAGATGTGATTTCTCAGGACTTCCCTCGTGGTCCACTGGGTAAGACTCCATGCTCCCAATGCAGGGGGCCCCAGTTTGATCCCTGGTCAGGGAGCTAGATCCCACATGCATGCCACAACTAAGACCTAGCACAGCCTAAATAAATAAATAAATAAATATTTTAAAAAGTGATTTCTCACCATGTTTCATAATGAATTGAAATTATCATAACGAATTTAAATTGTCAGGGTTGTTCTGTTTTAGCACTTGCCCTCATTATAGCAACAACTGTCTCGAACAAGTTTACATTTTTCTGTTGGTTTTGTTTTTAATATTATGTTACAGATTTGGCTGCTTGTTGCATAAGAACCAATACTCGAGAGACAGGAGCTGGTTGGAAAGGAAAGTTTGTTTTATTCAAGAGGCTGGCAACCTGGGGAGAAGGTGGACCCATGTCCAAAAACAAACTCCAAAGATTCTGCTCAACCATGAAAGTTTTTAAAGGGAGAATCATCTGGGGAGGGGGGTCAGTGTCTTCATTATCTTCCACTGTGTGCAGACTCTTATGATTGGTTGGTAGTGAGGAAACAGGGCAGTGGTCAAGGAATCTTGTGCTCAGCCTGAAGTTACCATCCTCCACCTGAGTGGGGGCCTTAGCTCCTGCAGAAGCACTCAAAGATATTATTATGTGTGTCCCTTTAGGGGGAACCAGGACCCTGTCACATGGCTGCACTATTGTTTCTTGACTGCTCCTCCCTTGTCTCTGCATTCCCTCCCTTCTCTGATTAGAACTGTTTGAATCCACCCTTTGGAACTCAGGGAAGGTCAAGGAGGCTGAATGAAGCCTATTTCCTTAAAACAAGAAATGGGGGACACAGAAAGGCTTTGTACCTGGGAGGGCTCCACAGGGTCCTGCTCCATTTCAATTGTACAAATTGTGTTAACAACTATTTTTAAATGTCCTTAGGAAAGGGACAAAGTGGAAAACAAAAAATGTTAATCTCTGAACAGTAGAATTGTAGATAACTTTTAACCTCTTCTCTATGCTTTTCTTTTCAAATGCCTGTTCAATGAGCAAGTATTATTTTATATAGTCAGAAAAAGCTATGCTAACAAATCAGTGTAGTGCTCTTCCCACTTCCCTTCCTATGTGGTCTCAGAGCATGAGTGGGGTGGGAATGGCATCCACACAGAACAGTGGTCCATCTTGGGGCTTGGGGTGCAAAGATTGCAAGGAGTTTCCTTCTGGAGGGGTGGTCCAGCATGGGGTGTCAGAGGGCAAGCAGGATTAGGAAGGTAACTACACCTGGCAGGGAGAGTGTGGGGATAGGGATGGGAGGTTGATTAATAAGGGGGATTGATCATATAAGGAAATATATCAAGAATAATGGCATACAGGACTTCCCTGGTGGCACAGTGGTTAAGAATCTGCCCGTCAATGCAGGGGACATGGGTTCAAGCCCTGGTCTGGGAAGATTCCACATGCTGCAGAGCAGCTAAGCCTGTGTGCCACAACTACTGAGCCTGTGGTCTAGAGCCCATGAGCCACAACTACTGAACCCATGTGCCACAACTACTGAAACCTGCACACCTAGAGCCCGTGCTTTGCAACAAGAGAAACCACTGCAAGGAGAAGCCCATGCAACGCAATGAAGAGTAGTCCCTGCTTGCCACAACTAGAGAAAGCCTGCATGCAGCAACGAAGACCCAACGCAGCCAAAAATAAATAAAATAAAATAAATACATTTCTAAAAAAAAAAAAGAAGAATGGCAGACAGGTTTCTTACTATTGGGGAATAAATGTGGGAAAGGGAGAAAACTTCAATGAACTCTGTAGTATTGGACTGGTATTGGAGGTATTGGTGTGAAGTCATGGTTTTCAATACGGATAGGTGTATAGGTAGGTAGGTAGGTAGCTAGCTAGCTAGCTAGATATGGTAGACAGATGGATGGATGGATGGATTTATAGATAGATGATAGATAGATAGACTGATAGATACGGATAGAGAAAGATAGATGATAGATAGATATAGATAGATAGATAATAGACAGACATACAGAAGACAGATAGGAGACAAAGAAATGAATAAATATGTAAGTTGGTGTGTGTGTACATACATTTGTTCCCTAACTCTGTCATCTAAAAAAGCCTGGGACCATTAGCACCCCAATACTAGTGAGCAAACTTAGTGCCCATGTGTCATGAAGAATTTGACCTTGACCAAAGACAAGGCCTGGTTTCTGCCCCTCAGCTTCTGGGAGGTAATCTTTGGATCCTTGGAATATTATGCCTTGGTAGGATTGTCTTTGTCTGCCTGTGGGCCATAGGTCATGCTGGAGAGTCTGATGAGGTGAGTTAGTGTTGGACTTGGCCACATCCTTCTAATCTTAGGGTGGGGACTGGCCATGCCTTTCAGAAAGACCAGCAGTGTGATTCAGGGTGAGGGCTTTGGAGTCATATGGTATCAGTGTAGCTGGAGATTGAAATTAACCACATGGCCAATTAATCCATTGATCATGCCTATGTGATGAAGCCCAAGTAAACACTCTGGACATCAAAGCTCAGGTGGGCTCCCTTGTTGGCAATACCCATGTGCACTATCACGCATAGCTGCCAGGGTATACCTCATCCTACTGACTCAGGGGAGAGGACAGTGGAGACCCTGCATCTGGCCCTTCTGCACTCCTTCTTCCCTAGGCTGATTTCATCTGTATCCTTTCCCTGTAATAAGCTGTAACCATGAATATAACAGCTTTCAGAGAGTTTGGTGACCTTCTAGTGAATTATCAAACCTAAGGGTGATTCGGATACTCCCTGAACTAGTAGTTAGTATCAGAAGTCAGGTAGTTTTGAGGGATCATGACTCTTTGTACTTGGCCACTTCTCACAGCCCACACAATAGCTTCTAAATACCATATTCCACCAAATGGAGCTAGAGCTCCTTAGAGAAAGAGCTGTATCAAGGAGAGGAGCAGGAAAAATACAGATGAGCCAAAATATCTTTTTTTGTGCCAGAAAACAAGTGATCAAAGAATAATGAGAATATATCAAAGAGATATGGAAATCAACTTGAAGAGGCTCCCATTGGCCAAATCAGGGGGGTTGATCTGTGCATCAAAGGAAATAACAATAGTAGTGGATTGTAACCTTCTGTAAAAATAGGAAGCCATATGCCCTTACAGGTAAAAATAAATAAGTACATTTTAAGTTTGATGAAGAAGGAATATTTACATAGTTTCAAAGTTCTCAAGAGCTCTGAAGTTTTACCCTTGCAATGTAACTAGCTAGCTGCTGATAGTTTCATGGAGGCTGGAAGAAACTCAGGACTTTTTTACTCACTGCACAGCAGGCAGCATGAGCTTCATGTTTCTCTTGGATACCCTTGTCCCCAAGTTCCACAGGGACAACTCGAAGTGGCCCAGGTGAATACTGCATGCACAGCAGTTTCACATCACAGCTGAGGAGGCTTGAGTTTAGAAAACCCCAAACTTTTAATCCTCCTACACTTTTGGTAAGAATGTAAATTGGTGAAGCCACTATGGAGAACAGTATAGAGGTTCCTCAAAGAACTAAAAATAGAATTGCCATATGATCCAGCAATCCCACTCCTGGGCATATACCCAGACAAAACTATAATTCAAAAAGATACATGCACCCCAATGTTTATAGCAGCACTATTTACAATAGCCAAGACATGGAAACAACCTAAATGTTCATTGACAGATGAATGGAAAAAGAAGACATTGTGTGTGTGTGTGTGTGTGTGTGTGTGTGTGTGTGTGTGTGTGTGTAATGGAATATTACTCAGGCATAAAAAAGAATGAAATAATGCCATCTGCAGCAACATGGATGGACCTAGAGATGATCATACTAAGTGAAGTAAGTCAGACAGAGAAAGACAAACACCATATGATATCACTTATATGTGGAATCTAAAATATGACACAAATGAACTTATCTATGAAACAGGAACAGACTCACAGACATAGAGAACAGATTTGTGGTTGCCAAGGGGGACATGGGGAGGGATGGATTGGGAGTTTGGCAAATGCAAAGTATTTTATATATGTATAAATGGATCACTTTGCTGTACACCAGAAACTAACACAACATTATAAATCAACTATACTTCAATAAAATAAATTAAAAAAAAGAAACCCCCAAACTTTTATAATGACCTCTAAGCAATTTGCCCAAAGTTCGCCCCTGAGTGAAACATTATCTTTATTACTCTGGATAACGAACAAAGCTGCCCCGGCTCCAGAGGGAAACATTATCTGTGTCTAACAATGTTCTTTGAAAAGACAGACCAGAACAAAAGGGAGTCAGTGCCTCTCAGAGGTGCCAGAAATGCAAAAGAATTGTCTTCCAGAAAGAATATTCCATAGAAAATACTTATCAATTACAAAGGACTTACACAGTCACTTTTCAGTGGAGAATCCCACCTGACAACTTAATCAGATGATTACTATGAACATCACCAGTAACGATGCCTCCACCTGATAGGATGGAACAGGAAGAAAACGCAGTGATTCCATGTTGTTTCTGCCAAATATCCATGATCAACTCCAATCATGAGGAGACCAGAGACAAACCCAAACTGAGGGACCTTCTCCCCAAGAAGTGCCTTAAGATCTTTAGAAGTGTTGAAGTCATCCAAGTCCCACAAAGACTGAAGACCCATTTTAGACTGAATGGACATAACATTGGACAATGGACATAACAGCTGAATGCAACACGTGATTCTGAACCTGGTCCTTTGTCTTAAAAGGATATTTGGGAACAACTGGGAGAAAATTGAAGTCTTTTCTAGATCTGATGATTATGTACTAATGTTAGTTTCATGATTTTCTCTGTCAGGTTGTGTTAAATTGACGTCAGGCAGGAGAATGTCCTGGTATAGGAATATGGGTGGATGCACCTGGTGGGCAACTTACCTGCAGATGGTTCAGAAAAAAAAATTCTTTGCACTATACTTCCAAACATTCCTTAAGTTCGCCAAGGATTCATGAATTTAAAAAATAATAAGAATTATAAGGGTTTACCTCTTTTATATGTTAAAAAGTGTACATACACCCACATAGCTGTGAAAAAATATATTAAAGTGTGTTAATACTGGGTATTTCTAGTGGTGAGACAATTGGTGCTTTTTCCCCTCTGCTAGTCATATTTTCCACATTTTCACAATGAGCTGATATTAATTTCATAATGTGAAATGTACATGTAAGAGACCCAGAGGTTCCCCCTTAGCTTTGGGATAAATCCTCCTGTCTGGACCCTCTGTGAGCTGCAAGGTCACAGCCTCTCCACCATCCTCTGCTCCTCCACACACACCTGCATTCCAGCCACATGTCTTTTCTAGCAAGTTCAACAAATATCCTAGGCTGGTTTGTGCCTCTTTGATCTAGAAGAGTCTTCACTTTTTTCTGCCTACCTAACTCTTTCCCTCTAAGCTTCTCTTCAAGTTTTGTTTTCTCATGGAAAGCCCCCAATTCTGAGAATCCTGCATCCTACTAAATTCAACTGTGCATATACTTCTATTGTACTGCTTCACCTGCTGTCTTAATTGTTGCCTTCATTGTTCATGCTGCCCTCTGAATGCCAGTACCAAAGCAGATGCTCTGTCTCGTTGTCACAACCACACCTGCCCAGCCGTTGAAACAAGGTCTGCCCCAAAAAGTGTTGGATGGACAGATGAACTAATGTAACTATAATTATGAAACTCTGAGGTCACCTACACATGTAGGTTTGTTTCACTTATTTATTCCTTCATTTAAAAAAATGTATTGAGGACTTCCCTGGTGGTGCAGTGGTTGAGAATATGCCTGCCAATGCAGGGGAAACGGGTTCGAGCCCTGGTCCGGGAAGATCTCACATGCCGTGGAGCAACTAAGCCCGTACGCCACAACTACTGAACCTGCGCTCTAGAGCCCGCAAGCCACAACTACTGAACCTGAGTGCCACGACTACTGAACCCCGTGCGCCTAGAGCCCAAGCTCTGCAACAAGAGAAGCCACCACAATGAGAAGTCCACACACTGCAATGAAGAGTAGACCCCGCTCACCCCAAGTAAAGAAAGCCCGCATGCAGCAACGAAGACCCAACAACAAAAAGCCAATGCAGCCAAAAATAAATTAATTTTTTTAAAATGTATTGAGCCCCTTTTATGAGCTGGGAGGAAAGACATTTACTTTACCACAAAGAGTTCACAGTGTAAGAGGTAAGACGAGCTATTAACAGTTATCAGAGAGGGAAGCATGTGTGTGTAGAGATACAGTGACAAGGGGCTGTCCTGGGAGGTGGGAGACTGAAACCAACAAGACAAGCTATAAGGATTTGGAAAACATGGCCAGCTCAACGTACTATAGCTTGAAGTATATATAAGAAACGGGTCCACCACCCATACTATTTATAGTGATTTTTTGCTCTCCTTTGAGCATGTATTCCTCTGTCTATTTCCTTACAGAGTTGCTCTGAGGCTCTAATAAGTGATTAGATATACCAGTCATCAGCCTGACCTAGGTCAAGGAGCCCATGCGGATCCGGCCCAGAGCAGATGGCAGGGAGGTGGGGTAATGGGAGTGTGCAGACCTCATTACCCATCTCAGCTTCATGTCCTGTGGACATTGTCCTACCTCTATTTACTTCAGTTTCCACCACTATAGGAAGAGTCTGTAAATCTTCCCTTCCGTGTGTATCATACACTGATTGTCTTATAGAGATACTCTCTGTGTGTTTTGATGTCTGTACATACCTGAGCAGGACCCCATTCGGACTCCTGATGTGGGAAGCATGATTCATTAGAAATTCAGTGTTGGGGGATCTCATTCTGCTGAAAGAAATAGGTTACCAAAGGAGGAATAAATATGTGTATATATATATATACACACACACACATATATATATATCTGTTTTCATTTTAAATAGCAGACATTAAAACACTTACCAAAAAGCACCAAAAGTACAAACGATGTATTAAAAATTATTTTTAAGCTAGTGATTTTGTATATTACACAACTGCTCTCCTTTGTGGTGACTGTTGTATTTTTAGCTTCACTCTGATGACTGAGCTGGAGACAGCTGTTTCCACAGCCCGGGAAAGTGTGGTATATGCATTTCTCATGTGATCTCAGAGAGCCTCCATTAGACATCCTCTCTCACTGTGGAGCTTAACTCTCCCGTTGTTCCCTGCATCCTCTTATTAGTTATCCCAGTGCTGGAAAAACAAATCTTCAAGCCAGGTCCCTGATTTCCACATTAGTCTATTATTCAATAATAATGTTTCTTACAGAGCTGCATTAATTAAAAGCAAGCACCACAAGAAACCTGTCACTTCGAGTGTCATTTGTCACAGCAACCTGATGTTCTTTTCTTTCCGTCATTTTTAGAACTTTGGTTGCCATGGCAACCCATAGCCACTTTTATATATAGCATCACTTATATTCATCTGGTTTATTTTATTTCCTTTTTTTAAAAAAACCATCAGGAAGACAAGCTGTTTTTTCTTCTTTTAACAAAGCTCATAATGTGGTGGAATAATCAGGCATAATGAAGGGTTGATCCACAAAGGAATATTACATGTTAAATGAAAAATTATTATCTTGCACCTGTATATTAAAATGCTCTGTTTCAAAAATAAAATCTCTAAGAAGAAGCAGCGAGTCCAGGTTTAATGTCCCAGGTACTGGCTCATTAGAAGTCAGTAGCCCTAGGATGTAATTAGCATCCTATAAGATGGCAGACAAACAAAATAATTGAAGGTTTAAGGGAAATTCAGGCATGCATAACAAGCAGTATTCAGCCATGAGCTGGCCCTTCCACTCAGGGTCATGGGGCTCAGTGCCCAGCTCAGGTTTTGTCTGGGGTTCCTGGATTCCCCTGCACTCCACTGGAACTAACTCCAACATGCAGTGATGACAAAGGCTTCTAGGGACAGACAGTCAGGAGAAAGCAGCCTTCTGCAGGTTAGAAATGATGTTCTAGAAGATTCCAAACTATCTGGCCAATAGGGAGAAATGGGGAAGAAACACTGCAGGTTGGGGTCTGTGGTGGACGCAACACTGAACCAGCCCCTTCTACAGCCACCGGCATTCTCAGTGTTCCCCAGGCCCCTTCACCTTCCAATCCACCCAGTCTCATTTTCCCAAGACAATCCAGGTCTCTTCTTTATTTAGCTTCACCTTCTAGTTGTAAGCCCCTGGCCTGAACTGATCTTTTCTCCTGTCTCCCATCCAAGTCCTACTTTTCTGAAACAACCCAAGTCCCGTTTCCTTGGTGACTCCTCCTAACACTGTAGTTCTTGGCAACCTCTTAGCTATTTTTTTAATCCCGATAACTCTCATGGCCTCCACACCACTCAGGAACATGGCCTCCTTTCGTTCAGTTCAATGTGTATTTACTGGGCATTTACTATGTGCCAAGCCTTTTAAGAGGCACTATGGAGAAAAGGGTGAACCAGTTCAGGTTTCAGACTTAAGAGCTTTCAGTCTAGTGGGGCAGGGTAGGGGGAACCAATACAAAAGCAGATAATTTCAGTTTAATTCAGTAAAAGAGATTTTCACAGCTCAAGCAGAAGTACAAACTATACTTAAGAATATCTGGGGTTTCCTGGGGAAAATCATGCCTGAAATGAATCTTTAAAGATGAGAATATTTAAATAAGCAAAGAAAGAGGATAGAGCACTCCAGGCAAGGGAACGACATTGACAAAGATCTAGGGTTCTGGAACATCAGAGGCTGAGCAGGAAGATACGACACGTATTGCTAGAAAATAAAAAGGTGAGAGGAGGAGCTGGAGACTTGGATAACAGCCATGTATTGAAGATCCTTGCTTGTCTTGAAAAGGAACTTGGGCCTTATTTGGAAAATAGGAAGGAGCTATGAAAGTGTTTTTGGCTTGGGAATGACATATTTAAATTTGTTTTCAGGTTAGAATATTTTATATTCCTGGGTCCATCCATGTTTCTTGGTATATTGCCTTTATTTCTTCTCTTAGTTGGTATTTGAAAACAAAATTTGTTTTTTAATTTCTTTTATATATACCAAAATTTAGAATACACGAAGATATAAGGACTCTAGCAATACACTAACTTTCTAAAAACCACTCTTCCTGATTTTCTGTGATTTGTTGAGATAACCACAGGAGTAGTGTACACAAGAGTCCCAGATACAATGGCATGAAGAACTAAAACAGCCTATCATCAAAAACACCTAATATGGATTGATCAAAACTTGGGATTCTATGAAAGCAGTGCTCATAGGGAAATTCATAGTTGTAAATGCCTACAATAAAAAAGAATTCACGCTGGAGTTATGATGGTCACTATCAACTTTATATATGAAGTATTTATAAAGTATCCTATTATTAATATGAATATCTTAATAAACATTTAAATGTCAAAAAAAGAATTCAAATCAATGACTTATATTTACATCTTAAGGAGATAAAAATAAGAACAAAATAAACCCAAAGCCAGAAGGAAGGAAATAATGAGGATTAGAGCAGAGAAAATTGAAATGGAAAAACAATAGATAAAATCAACAGAACCTAAAGTTGGCTATTTGAAAAAAATCAACAAAACTGGCAAACTTTTATCTATATTGACTAAGGAAAAAGAGAGAAGACATGAATTACTAAAATCAGGAATTAAAGAGAGGACATTACTACTGACCTTACAGAAGCAAAAAGGATTATAAGAGAATACTATGAACTATTGTACACCAACAAATTATATAACCTAGATGAAATGGACAAATTCCTAGAAATACAGACTACCAAAAGTGACTCAAGAAAAAATAGAAAATCTAAGAAGACCTATAGCAAGTAAAGAGACTGAATCAATAATCAGAAACCTCTCAACAAAGAAAAGCCCAGGACCAGAGAACTTCACCAGTGAATTCTACCAAACAAAGAAGAAATAACACCAATCTTTCTCAAACTTTTTCAAAACATAGAAGAGAAAGGAACACTGTATAATTCATTTGATGAGGGCAATATTAACCCTGATACCAAAGCCAGACAAAAACATCACAAGAAAATTACAGACCAAAATATCTTATGACTATTGATTCAAAAATCAACAAAATAATAACAATGTGAATCCAATACCATAGTAAAAGAATTTTTACCATGACCAAGTGGAATCTATCCCAAGAATGTAAAAGTGGTTCAACATATGAAAATCAAAGTAACACATCATATTAATAGAGTGAAGGAAAAGAACAATATGATTATCTCAATAGAGGCAGGAAAAACATTCGACAAAATCCAACATTCTTTCATGATGCAATCATTTACCAATCTAAGTAGACAGAAACTTCCTCAACCTGATAAAGAGCATTTATGAAAAACCTACACCTAACGTTATACTCAATGATGAAAGTCTGAAAACTTTCCCCCTAAAGTCAGGAACAAGATAAGGGTGCCCACTTTTGCCACTTGTATTCAACATTGTACTGGAAGTTCCAGCCAGAGCAATTAGATAAGAAAAGGAAATAAAGATATCCAAATTGAAAAAGTAGAAGTAAAACTGTCCCTATTCGTAGATGAAAAAATCACATATATGGTAAATCCTAAAGAATTCACACACACACACAAAAACCATTAAGATTAATTTAAAAATTCAGCAACATTGTGGGATACAAGACCTTTAGTAGTAATGAACAATCTGAAAGGGAAATTAAGAAAACAATTCCACTCACAATAAAATCAAAAAGAACATAATATCTAGGAAAATATTTAACCAAGTAATGCTGTAATTACACTGAAAACTACAAAGCATTACTGGAAGTAATTGAAGAAGACCTAAATAAATGGAAATATATACTGTATTCATGGATTGGAAGATTCAGTATTGTTAAGATACCAATACTGCCCAACACATACAATGCAATCCCTATCAAAATTCCAATGGCCATTTTTACAGAAATGGAAAAGCCAATACTCAAATTTATATGGAATTTCAAGGAATCTCAGAAAGCTAAAACAATACAGAAAAAGAAGAACAAAGTTGGATGACTCATATTTCCTGATTTCAAAATTTACTGCGAGTCTATGGTAATGAAAACCTTGTGGTACTGGCATAGAGTTAGACATATAGATCAAGGAAAGAGAGTTAAGAATCCTGTAACAAACCCATATACCTATGGCCAGTTGAGTTTCAACAATGGTGCCAAGACCATTCAATGGGGAAAGAGCAGACTTTTCAACAAATGGTGCTGGAACAACTGGATACTCACAGGCAAAAGAATGAAGTTACACCCTTAGTTCACATCATATATAAAAATCAATTCAAAATGGATTAAAGAACTGAATTGATGTAAGAGATTTATCTGTAAAACTCTTTCAGAAGAAATCATAGGATTAACTCTTCACAGTCTTAGATTTGTCAACAGATTCTTAGGTATGACACCAAAACTGCAAGCAAGAACAAAGAAAATAGGTAAATTGAACTCTATTTGGGTTAAAAACTTTGTGCATCAAAGGACATTATAAAGAAAGTGAAAAGACAACCTGCAGAATGAAGAATAATATTAATGAATTACATATCTGATGAGTCTAGTACCCAGTGTATATAAAAACCAATTGCAACTAAAAAACAAAACAACAAATTTTTTTAAATAGGTAAAAAACTTGAATAGATATTTCTCCAAAGAAGATTTACAAATGGTCAACTAACAAGTGAAAAGATACTCAAAATCATTGATCATTAGAATAATGCAAATTAAAACCACAGTGAGGTACCACTTCAACCTCACTAATGGCTAGAATAATAGTAACTTCACTAATGGTTAGAATAATAATTTTTTTGAAAAGAGAATAACAATTCTGGCAAGTATATGGAGAAACTGAATCTTCATACACTGCTGGTGATAGTGTAAAATGTTCAGCCACTGTGGAAAACAGTTTGCCAGTTCCTCAAAAAGTTAAACATAGAATTACCATATGACTCAACAATTCTACTCTTAGATATATACCCAGAATAATTGAAAACAGTCCCTTAAACAAACACGCATACAACACATGCTCATAGCTGCTCTATGCACAATAGCCAAAAAGGTGGCAGCAGTCCAAATGTCCATCATGAATGAATGGATAAATAAATTGTAGAATATACATATAATTAAAAATTATCCAGCCATAAAAAAGAGTGCTATAACATGAAAGAAACTGAAAAACACCACGTTAAGAAGTCAGACCCACATATTGTATGATTCCATTTATATGAAATATCCAGAATAGATAAATCCATAGAGACAGAGCACGGATAAGTGTTACCAGAGGCAGGGGAATGGCGCATGACTGCTACTGGGTATGTTATGTTTCCTTTTGGGGTGATGAATATATTTTGAAATCTGATAGAGGTGATAGTTGGACAACATTGTTAGTGTACTAAATGCCATTGAATTATACACTTTAAAATGTTTAACTTTAATGTCATGAGAATTTCACTTTAATAAAACAAAAAAAGGAATACGGGGCTTCCCTGGTGGTGCAGTGGTTGGGAGTCCCCCTGCCGATGCAGGGGACACGGGTTCATGCCCAGTTCTGGGAGGATCCCGCATGCCGCAGAGCAGCTAGGCCCGTGAGCCATGACCGCTGAGCCTGTGTGTCCAGAGGCTGTGCTCCGCAACGGGAGAGGCCACAACAGTGGGAGGCCTGTGTACCGCAAAAAAAAAAAAAAAAAGAAAAAAAAAATTTAAAAGAAATGCCTAGTATGATAAAGGAATTGTAGAATTTTAGAAGCAAAAAAACTTTAGAAGGCTCTGGTCTAAGCTTCTTAAAGTGGGTATCTTTAGAGTAGTTGTTTAGCCATCTTCACACTTTTCTGGGAATTTGTTTCTTACCTTCCCTTCCTTCCATCCACCTCCCAGTCTCTCTGGTTCCAATGGAGGCATTGGGCTTTCACGACTGGACAACAACACCACTCATCCTCAACAAAAAAAAGTAAATAATTTTGGGGTGAGCACCAGAGGCTATGTTATTCTTCAAATTTGTAATCTGAACTAGATTTCAGGTTCAGTCTAGCTGGCTACTTTAATGGAAGAAATGTAGTCCCGGGTTGCAAATGGTCATGTTTCACTCTTTTATCATGGAGTCCAGATTAGAGAAAGCCTTCGAGGAAAGAATAACAAAGCAGCCTTAGAAAGAGAAGCAGACATGAATGACAGCAAGAATCTAAAAGAGTGGATATATGTATATGTATATGTATAACTGATTCACTTTGCTGTACACCTGAAAGTAGCACAACATTTTAAATCAACCATACTCCAATACATTTTTTTTTTTAAATCACTGAGTACAGATAATTGCTTGGGGCAATTCATTCCAGAAGCCTGATGAATCCCCAGAACTTGGGCTTCATTAGAGACCCTGTGACTCTAATTAATCTTAATTTCTTTACGTTAGTAACTTGAATGGATTTCTGTCTTTTGAAACCTACACAGTTCTCCTATGCAGATGAGAAACCAAGGATCATATATAATTTAACTATAAAAATCAGTTACTTAATCAGGATTTGTTAAGCATTCATGAGACACATTAATTCTAAGAGGTTTAATCAAGGAGATTGATACCAAGAATGATTATGTTGGTGCTATTATATTTTGTTGATTACTATTGCCAGCCAAACAAAGTGTGCTTAAAAACAACAGCAACAATTTTTTGTCCCCGCACACAAGGTCCTAATAATAAGGTAGAAGGCAGAAAACACTACAAGACAACTCATGGTTGAGTCATGAGAAAAAAATGACAAATCTTGACAAAATGGAGAATAATTTTACCTTAAAAAAGGATTATGTAAAGAAAACTCGAGATTTTAAAATCTGGATTTTAAATCTATCCAATTAATTAAATGTACCTTCACCTGTACTTAGAGATAGTGCTCAAATATTCATTGACCTTTTTATTCAACATTGTCACAATAATTTTTTATTTCATTTCATTGATGAAATATTTTTCATTTTCCACAATAATTTGCAAATACTAACAGTGCAATTACATAGAACCAAAACATTATGTATTCTGCAAAAATCTTTGGCATTTGATTTATCCTTGTGACATTAAAAAATGAAATCCAGGACACAACTTGTCTTTTGGAGTATGGATCCTTATATATAGCAAAGAAGGCTGCTTCATTCATTTTCCCTCCCAAGACTTTGATAAATATATAAAGTTAGAGGAAATCTGTTTTGGCCTAGGACTTCCCTCTAAATTGTATATACAAAATATTCAGTTCTGTTCTTTAAGGTTTAGAAATGAAAACTAAAATTATATTATTACATCTGTTAATAGACTGATACTGTCGGCATAGGAAAAAAGCTCCAAAGTGTGAACTGGAGAGTGAATGAATGGAATTAACTGACACTTAATTTTGTTGTTTATACCTAAACCCATTTTTTCATTGAAAACTAAGTGAAATATGAGGATACAGTTAGAGTTAAATTTGTCTAGAGAGTGCTTCTTAACCATGGAAGTGATTCTATTGTGTATATGCCTAAGTCTGCTTGAAGATGAAGGCACGTATTTATAGTTGATGTGTTCCCTCCCTGGCCATTACTTCCTAAGACAACAAAGTGGAATCTGTAACAGGAGTTTAGGATTTCTCACTATCATTTGTCCATCCTTAATAAGGAATTTAGAGGCAAAAGTAAACATGGGAGTGGAGAAAGAAGGTCACATAATTTATTTCTCTGTGTGTGTGTGCGTGTGCATGGGTATGGAAAAATTGAAGGTGAATAGAAATAAGATTCTCCCCCAAACCACAGATTTGTAAGAGATCAAAGTTGAAAAATCCAGAAGAGTTTTCCTTGAAGGTCTACAAAGCTCATGCTGTATACCAAGCCAATATAAATAAAAGAAAAGGTAAACAAATGGACCTTTATCAAACTTATAAGCTTTTGCATGGCAAAGGAAACCATAAACAAAACAAAAAGACAACCTACGGAGAGAAAATATTTGCAAACAATGTAACCAACAAGGGCTTAATTTACAAAATATACAAACAGCTCATACAACTCAATAACAACCCAATCAAAAATGGGCAGAAGACCTAAATAGACATTTTCCCAAAGAAGACATATGGATGGCCAATAGGCACGTGAAAAGATGCTAAACATCGTTAATTATTAGAGAAATGCAAATCAAAACTACAATGAAAGTTAAGAAAACACTCCCATTTACCATTGCAACAAAAAGAATAAAATATCTGGGAATAAACCTACCTAAGGACACAACAGACCTGTATGCAGAAAATTATAAGACACTGATGAAAGAAATTAAAGATGAAACAAATAGATGGAGAGATATACCATGTTCTTGGATTGGAAGAATCAACATTGTGAAAATGACTATACTACCCAAAGCAATCTACAGATTCAATGAAAACCCTTCTCCACTGTTGATGAGAGTGTATATTGGGTCAGCCACGATGGACAACTGTATGGAGGTTCCCTAAAGAACTAAAACTAGTTACCATAGGATCCTGCACTCCCACTCCTCGACATATATATGGAGAAAACTCTAATTCAAAAAGATACATGCAGTCCCATATTCATAGCAACACTATTTCAATATCCAAGATATGGAAGCAACCTAAATGTCCATAGACAGATGAATGGATAAAGAAGATGGTATATGTATATGTATAAATATATATATATATATATATATATATATATAGCCATGTATATATATACATGTCATTTGCAGCAACATGGATGGACCTAGAGATTATCATACTAAGTGAAGTAAATCAGACAAGGATAAATACCATATGATATTACTTATATGTGGAATCTAAAATATGATACAAATGAACTTATTTACAAAACAAAAGCAGACTCACAGACATAGAAAAATAAACTTATGGTTACCAAAGGGGAAATGGGGAGGGGGGAGGGATAAATTAGGATTTGGCGATCAACATATACATACTACTATATATAAAATAGATAAACAGCAAGGACCTACTGTGTAGCAGAGGGAACTCTATTAAATATCTTGTAATAACCAATAATGGAAAAGACTATGAAAAAAGAATATATACATATAACTGAAACACTTTGCTGTACATCAGAAACTAACACAGCATTGTACATCAACTATACTTCAATTAAAAAATAATTTAAAAAAGAAAGTTAATGCTACCCATTCAAGTGCCCCGTGGGTCAGAGACTTGTTTCATTCCTTTTCCATGTTCTTTTAGGAACATGTCCAGTGTCCAGAGACACAAAGCAGAAACCTCAGTCTGGACAAATTTACTTGTAAGTGCACAAATCTAGTGTCATACAAGGTAAACTTCCAGATGTAGTTCAGGACTCTGAGATGCAAGTCTGAAACAGGAGAGATTCCATTTTCCCAGCTTTACATTCCCTATGCTAATGAACATGTTTTCACCTGCCACCTGCTCTTGAACTGTGGTAGACTGAACTGATCACCAGAGTAAAGTAACTTCAAGAATAAAATAAGAACATTGTGCGTGATATGCATAAAGTCAATCCTTTGCTTTGTAAGCCCAAGACTGTCATCCTCTCTTATTTCATTCTTGCAACGGGATTTCCAGGTACAGGACAGCACACCTCTTTTCCAGACAGAGTTATGCCCTCACACAATGTGAAGCAATGGCAGAAAACTCAACTCTTTTTGTGTACAGGTCAGCGATATATTAACTACATAGCTATTGCAGGGTGAGATGGATAGATATAATAAGGTGGAAGGAGGCTGAATAGAGTTCATTTGGTTCTGTTTCTGCCACATCTTTGAAATGTTTGCCTCCTCAGTGCCTTGCTCATCTCTCTGTAAAGTAGGGGTGATATTTGTAAGCCCATGCCAGGAAGTTTACAAGTCTCAAAAGCAAATGAAATTATTTTTTCTACCCACAAAATAAGCAGAAAGTTTCCATAAATATTTCTCCTAAAGACAAGCTCATAGCCAATTTTACATTGTTCTATAAGAAAAATATTCCTGTCCTAATAACCTGAATTCCTGAAACTTCCCCCACCTGGGGAGATATATGCAGGATATGAAGATTCCCTGGGGCAAAATCCCCTTCCAGAGGAGTTCATCATACTCAGACCAGGAGGCAGATTTCAATATAGGTCATGTCATTCCAGAACTTTCATGGAGTGTGTTAAAGCTGGTGTCTCTAGTCCTGTTTAAAACATGTCTAAGACTTCATCTAGAAGTCAGTCTAGTTTCTTTTCAGATGTCATTCAAGGCAAAATCATCATCTGTAGTTCAACAGTTCTTTCACATGTTATTTTAGGTCCCCTTGTTTGAAACAAGGACTTATTTTATTTTGTTTTAATGCCTCTCAAGTTCTTGCTGTCCAAGTTCTTCTTGAAGTTAAGCTATTTGCGTTGCCCTGTGTAACACTGAGGAAATGAGCTGTGTTGTCACAAACAGAAAATTTTGGGGATGAGTCTTTCTTTAAGGATAGATTTAGAAGGAGTAGTGGTAGAGGAAGACTTAAACTAGAAAATAACTGACAGCAAACATTGACACAGACATTAATAGTAAATTAATAATAAGTAAGGTATAAGGGAGACAAATAGGGTTGAAGGGAGAGCTATTTCAGAATAATCTTTTAAAGGCTTTAAAGGAGGAATTTGCAAATTATTTAAATAAATGTGGGACATGAAGGCAAGTGCAGGTTTTGAGAAAATTCTAACTCTCTGGTAGCATTCTCTTAGGGCTTTGGATTCACGGCCCTCTGATTGCCGTGAAAAGTTGGAGGAATCAGAGGTCTGTGCTGAACTGGTTGCCAAGACTTATATACTGCCTGCCCAGCAGATGCCTCCATTGGGGTCAGCGTTAATTTTTAAGGTCACATAAAGTAAGAAGTTAACAGAAGTATTGAAACATACAATGTGTGTATGTATTTGTCCACAAATCTTGTCCTGTAGACCAAGATCTTTTCTTTGAGTACAGTTGTAAATTTTTGCTTTTCTTACATTAACCATTTACGACATACTCATTAAGTAACACAACCAAACTCAAGGCAGCAGATAACATGGGTGATAGGCCAGTTCCACTCCCCAACAGCTCCAAAAATGTACATCTCATTTACAGCCTTCTTAAGAGGATCACATGAAGTAATGTGTGTGCAAACATTCTGTTCTCCTCACAAATCACCTGTCATCTTTTTGTTAGAGTGAGTTAGTATGCCAGGATGAGTAGCTAATATGTCAGACCACATGATTCTTGAAGAAGGAGACTATGTCCTACTCATTAGGGGTATCACCAAGTAGATCTAGTATATGCCTTTTCCATGGTAGATACTCAACAAATGCTTGTTAAATTGAATGTACAAGTTTTCAGAGGCTAAGACTATGCCTCTTATATTCTGACATTTGCCCCATACATTTGCATGTTTCTAATGTTTTCCAATTATTGTATGATGGTGGTAGGTATGAAATAAGGAATTGTTAGGAATCAAAGACAGTTTGACAAGCTTATATTTATAAGTCATTTTCTCACAAAAGACCTAAAGAGCCTAGACGCATAAAGTTAAGAAATAGAAAAGGTTCTTTGGCATCACGTTAAGTCTCAGTAGACAAGTTACCTTCATCCTGCATACAGTATACATCAATTTGAATAATACTGAGATTTTTTAAAGTTTCATTCAACTCAAAAGAAAATTTGGGACCACAAATAAATACTGAAGAATTAAGTCTCATGTGAAATAAATGTATATTAAGCATTATACTTTCAGATTAGTTTAAATAACCAATATAAAACAATGCCTGCAACTGGGACCTCAGAAAACAATGTCTGTTGGAGACCAAGATTTCTGTGTTATCATTCATCCTTCCTTAACCTGTCCTGTAACATTGAACAAGTCAAGCAATGTATTTCTTTTTTTTTCTATTTTACTTTATTTTAGCTCTTATTTTTTAAATGATGTGTAAGGTATATCTATTAACTTAATGAATACTTCTTATACATAAGAAAGTTGAGCTCTTGAGGAGGTAAAGAAATTGTAGCAATTAAAAAGATAATGAAATTCACTGTAATAATGGATTCTGGATATATAATCACTACACTACATCATAAATAACAATTCCTTCCTTGTGCATAATATCTTCCTTGTACTTCCAATAAATCTCTGTCTCCTCTCTCCTTCAATGATGGATAACAGATAATGTTTCTTATGTCAGATTCTGGGTTCAGAAAGCCTGTTTCCAGTGAGGCTGGAGCAGTGATGTTTTCATCTTTCCATAGCCTATCACCCAATACTTCCATTTAGTTCACCCTGGGTTTTTTTGGTACTAATCATTTAACTCGTAAACTCTCTTTTTTTTTGACCCCACTGCATGGCTTGTGGGATCTTACTTCCCTGACCAGGGATTGAACCGGGGCCATGGCAGTGAAAATTCTGAGTCCTAACCACTGGATCACCAGGAATTCCCTCATAAACTCTTAATAAACTTAATCCATCCTCTTTCTTCATGGGCCTCATTTATTCATTCGTATCTGAAGCCAAAGAAACAGAGGGAAAAAACTAAAATTACACTCAAGCCCATCCATTTTCTTCTTGCTGAATGTAGATAAAAGTTTCTAAGCCCAACCTTCTTCTCCCCTCAAAGTCACGTCCAAACTCCAGCCATTCCCAAGGCTCCAACTGTTTCTTCTTTTTCAGTGACTCCAAGTTGACACTTTCATTCCTCACATCCCTGCTCAGTTCTGTGCACCTCATCATGGTGCCTTGGAGGCAATTTAACTTCAGTGCTTCAAAGGCCACTCTCACTTTCCTTCTCCACAAATCTCTACTTCTTTTTGGCCCCTGTCTTGTTTAATGACATTACTATTCACCCAGTGGCCGAGGCTGACAACTTGAGAGAAATCTTTAGAGTTGGCTGATAGAGGGGGAGGCAGCAGAAGAGAATTGGTTGGGATGAGTGGGGACCAGTCTCTGTCCATCCAACTGCTACCTTCTCCTCTTGATCTGCACTCTCACTTCGGAAGACCGAGGTCTCATCTGCCTTTCCCTGGTTCCCTGTGACAGCTTCATGGTCATTTTCTCAGTCTACACGATCTCCCCTATTTCTTAGTCTCTGTACTGTGACAAGATTTATGATTCCAAAACACAGATCTGATGTAGAGCCTTTAGATTACCCCCATGGTGCAGTCTGACCCTCCCCTTCTCTCCTGTGCTTCCTGGTACCATCCCCCCATTTATCCTCTCTAGTCACCTGGAACCATTCATTCTTCTCTCCAAGTAGTGTCAAATTTTGACCTTTGCTCCTCTCTGTCATACTTTCCTCTCTCATAAGAATGCCCCATCCTCCTTCTGTTCAGCCTTCACTACCCAGCTCAGATGTCACCCATGGCACCTCCTCTTTGAAGGATTTATGGACTCTCCAAAAAAATTAATTGCTTTCTCCCCTGGGCTCCCATAGCATTCTGTTGATCTGGCAGCAGAACCTTTGTCACATGGGATGGGTTGGGACGGGGTGGGGTCTCTCTCCCTTCATCTGAGTGAACTTATCTTTGTACTTACCAGGACCTTAACATTGACCAGTATGTGCTTGTTAAGTGAATGGATGGAATTAATGAAAAAAAATGAATGAATGCACAGTACTATCTGAAGACAACAAGAGTTGTGTGAGGAAGGCTGATTTGGGGGCTATTTGTAAATGTGACTCTCTCACACTCCTTGTGTTTCCAGCAGCATGCCATCACTGTGGCAATGAACTGTGGACCCCATTCTGAAGCTGCTTACACACCTTAGCTGGGTAAATGACATCTGACCTGTGAAAAGCCAAACATAAATGAGATTGAGTCATTAACAAATCTCCATATACTACACATCAGAATCTCGTGGGCAGGTCCGTAAAAAATGAAATTCCCAATGCCCACAGCAGAGCCACAAACACTACATTATTAACAAACTCTTGAGTATACCTACATACCAGCTCAGCCCCATTCCACAGACTAAGATCTGGGAGCCGGTGTACTTCCTGCTCAGAGATATTTCAGATATTTCAATGACTGGTGGTTGGAGCAATGAGGAAAGTATTATGAAGAAGGAGGAAGACCTCAGGTGATTTCTGAAGAATGGATAGGATTTGGTCAATGGAATAGAGAGAGCAAAGAAAGCACTTCATGTAGGATAAAATGGAAGCAACCTAAATGTCCATTGATGGAGGAATGGATAAAGAAGATGTACATATATACATGGAATACTACTCAGCCATAAAAAAAGAATGAAATAATGCCATTTGCAGCAACATGGATGGACCTGGAGATTATCATACTAAGTGAAGTAAGTCAGAAAGAGAAAGACAAATATATGATATTGCTTATATGTGGAATCTAAAATAATGATACAAATGAACTTATTTACAAAACAGAAATGGACTCACAGACATAGAAAAAAAACTTATGGTTACCAAAGGGGAAAGGTGGGTGAAGGGATAAATTAGGAGTTTGGGATTAAAATATACACACTACTATATATAAAATAGATAATCAACAAGGACTTACTGTATAGCACAGGGAGCTCAATATTCTAATAACCTATAAGGGAAAAGAATCTGAAAAAGAATGGATATAGTATATGTATAACGGAATCACTTTGCTGTACACCTGAAACTAATACATTGTAAATCAACTATACCCCAATATAAAATAAAAATTAAATTTAAAAAAAACTGTTTGTAAAGATATGGTAGTAGGAACAGGCACTGGGTAAGTCAGGGCCAGAGAGAGCTTACCAACTTGGTTGAGATAGAGGGGGCTGATGAAGAGGTGGTTGGAGTTCTGAGTTGGGACCATATTTCCTGGAGCCTGAAATGACAAGAAAATGGAGTTTAAGTAAGGGGATATGCATGATGAAGGTGTTCTTTTAAAGAGTTTTCAAGTGTGTACCAGATAACATAATGCGTAGAAAGGGCTAGAGGCAGAGATACCAATTAGGGGAGCAAAACTTGCCACCCTAAAATGTCTCTTTGGCATGCAGATTATTTCAAGCTGAAAACAATGAAGGCCCAAAAAACTCAGGAAGAACCTTTGACCTTCCCCCTAACTGCCTAAAGAAGGTAGATAAAGGACCTGTTCCAGGAAGGGAGCTATCACCATAGATGACTACAGTATAAACTAGCTATGGAGATAGGGAGGAACCCAGCAAAGTCTGTTTGCTAAAGTTCTCTGTGTCCCATTGTCTCTGCCTGGCCCAGCAAACATTTAAGTAACAAACATTTGCTTTTCAATCTCCATGTGAATTGCCTTCCTCTCCTTTGAGGTCCCAAACTACTACCCCCAACATCCTCTTTTGTCTTTAGCTGAAAATGGTATTTAAGGTGAGGGCTTCAGCCATTTGGGGAGTTACTCAGTTCTCCTGGGTCTCTCCCATGTATAGTTGTTACTAAACTTTGATTTTCTCCTGTTAATCTGTCTCATGTCAATTTAATTCTTAAACCAGCCAGAAGAACCTAGAAGGGTAGAGGACAATGTCTTCCTGCCCAACATCAACAAAAAGTTGACTGAAACAAAGGCTTGAAGTGAGGACACCACAGATTAGTGTAGTGACAGAGAATGGAAAGGAAGAAGCAGAAGCAGGGAGCAGAGTCAGCAAGGGAGGATGAGAGATGGGTGGGATGCATACCATGGGAAAGGAGCTTGAGAAATAAAGTGTGACTCCATAGAGGAAGGATGATACAACCATCAGAAACAGAATGTTGGAAAGGAAACCAGGCCTAAGTGAAAGAAGGAAGTTTGGTTTGTAGTTATTCTGAGTCTAATGCAAAAGCACCACAGAAAAGAAGAGCGGGGCTGCTGCTTTAGAGAGGAAACACGCTAGAAATAGCGATTTTGGAATCACGTTTGTAGAAATAATAGCTAAAGCTGTGAGGCTGTTTGAGGTTTCCAAGGGAGCGTGCAGTGAGAGAGTGGCTAGGGGTTCCTATAGGCAGGAAGTGGGAGCATTAAAGGGGCCAAATAGAGGCCTTAGGATGCTAGCAGGACCACCATTTAAGCTAAGGATGGAAAACCTTTCAAGGATCAGATTGAATGCTCAATTCAAATATGAAAAAAATAATGTGGAAAAGCTGACAGTATTTGATCACAGGTATCACAGATGATCTGAGAGAGTGTACTTTCTGTAGGTGTGGAGGACAGATCAGAGAACAGCCAACATGGCCTTAGTCATTGGAGAATTCTCCCTGGGAAAAGAAAGATGAAAAATCCAAGTTGGAGGGAGGACCAAGGTAAACCAGGAAGGCCGAGGCTCTAGAATTTGATGGCAGAGAGCAGGAACTCTGTGCTGGGCAGGTGACAAACTCAAAATGACAGCAGCTCCGTAGAAGTGAGGAGTCACCTAGAAGCATGGAGGGAAGAGAGACCTCTGTCCCTAAGACAGAAGGAGATAAGATGATGCAGTAACAAGAGACAGACCGCTGTCTGTAGGTCACAGATGCTGTGAGCAGGCCTGCACTGGAGATCTGTCTAGAAATATGGGGCTTAGAATCTTCCTTGTTTTGTTGCCTGTGGTTGCCGGATGAGGACGTCCTTTCACTCTGGGGGCCTCAGTTCCCCATGTACAGTGTGGTGGTAGCAACCCTGCCCAGCTCTCCATCCCAGGGCCTGACATCACTACTGGCAAACACAATCATACTACTGCTGATCAGGAAAAGCAGTGTCATCAGTTCTCTAGATGCTTTGCCCCATGAGTCACATGTGTTTCTTCTCCAGTCACTTCCAATGATGGCAAAGGAGGGATTTACAAGGATAAGGAACAAAATGAGTTACAGAGGAATAAATATTTTATTTACTTATGGTCCAAGCTTCTTGTTGCAAACAGTATTTTTCTGTAGTGAGCACGCATCTCAAATTCCTTTGGGGTGGGGATGCGGCACGTAGCACAGACACAGTCAGAAGCTAGGAAAGAAACTCCAGGAGAGCAGGAAGGGATAAGAGCGAGGGGAGAGGGGTGCCCCTGCATCCAGTGCACTGTGACCCTCTGCCACAAGCCAGGGCACCTCAGTACGTCACCCCATCTCTCTGCTGCTTGATTTCCTCATCAGTTAAATGGTGAAGCAGCACAAACCTCATAAGTTGTGATGGGATTAAGTCAGTCACTGTACATGAAGTCTTTAAAACAGGATGCATTCCATAGGCTTTATGTAAGTGCAGGCTGGAACAGCAGCAGTGGCAGCTAGGAACTTTACAGTGCATGCTGTAAAGCTCTGCAAAGGAGGTACATCTGCACTTATCAGGAAGAACTCTAGTGGTTTGGTCACAGGTTTGTACCCACCTGAGACTAAAATCCAAAAGGAATGGGGCCATGACGCTTTTATAAATGGTTGTATTCCCAGAACCTAGTCCCTGGAATGTCATAGGCAATAAAAAGATATTTGTTGAATGTATGCTAGTGGGTGGATGGATGGATGGATGGATGAAGAAATAGATGGAGGGATGAAAGGAAGGATGGAGAGGAGTGGCGAGGGTTATACAAAAACATGCATGGAAGGAAGAACAGAGGGTGAAGAGAGGGAAGGAAGGATGGAGGGAGGAATGTTATAAGGCTCTATTTCTTAAAACGTGTGGCAGATGATCGGCGGTCGATCACCTTTTATTATAAAATGTGTTTTGCAGAAGGAAAATAAAGGAAGTGTTTTACAATTGGATGTGCTCTGTACTCTGTCCTAATTTTCAAATGAAATACACCTGCTCTTTGCTGGTAGCCAGCACGTTCTCTCCACTCAGGGGTTTTAGATTCACAATGCAACCTGAGCCCCCAGGCACCACCCCTCCCTGCTTCCCTTCATCTTGCCTACATTTCCTTATATGATAAGCTACTTGATTGGCTGACTTTTCCTTTCAACTCAATTTCTCATTTGCCGCTGGCATTTCCAGGGAACACTCAACAGCGTAGGGTGAGGGGCAGCTCATCTCTCCTCTTCTTGTAAATTCTCGCTTAGTGGTTTCCAATAACATTTTGCCTCATGATTATTCTGTTGCTCTTTCCAGAATGCAGTTTTCCACAATTGAGCTCAAATCATTTGCTTTTTCAATTGACAAATTATAACAGACAAATGCCACCAATTACTGAACAATTAAGATCCTAGAAGAATGTGCCCAACTGCATTCTTGATGTGGTTGATTTGGAATTTTTTGGACTCAGTTTGTACACTGCTGTAGCAGAAGCACCTGCACTGCGTGTTTAAGAAGTCAGGTTTTACCTTCCTCTGCTGGCTTTCTCTCTCAACCATTTGCAAAAGGTGAGGCTGGAAAAAAGAAAAAAAAGAAGGTGAGGCTGGACTTGCACCTCTTAGGATTCTACCAAAAAAAAAAAAAAAAAAAAAATCACAAGGAATACCTATGCAGAGGGCCTCCCAGTCAGAAGACATAATTGCCAGACCTGATCTTGGCAAGCTCTCCATCCTGTCGAGTCTCAGATTCCACACATAAAAAATGTGCAGCAAACCTGGTGCCACCAGGGTGCCATGGGAACTGGATGGGATCATGCATTTGGGGAAAGCACTCATGCATCAGGGAGAATTGAATCTGAATCTGATCTGCTCTACCTGTTCTTACTCACCTCAGAACTGTCCAAAAGAGCCCACTTTACTAAGATAACCATCAGAAAAGGAAAGTGTAAGGTACACATCTCTTAAGTCACTGATTTGTCAATCACTGCCCAGTCTGAAAGTGTTGTTGTTGTTGTTGCTTTTTGCAGTATGCGGGCCTCTCACTGTTGTGGCCTCTCCCGTTGCGGAGCACAGGCTCTGGACGCGCAGGCTCAGGGGCCATGGTTCACGGGCCCATCCGCTCCGCGGCATGTGGGGTCTTCCCGGCCCAGGGAACGAACCCGTGTCCCCTGCATCGGCAGGCGGACTCTCAACCACTGCACCACCAAGGAAGCCCCTGAAAGTGGTTATTTTTAAAAACAAAAAGATTCAGAAAAGTTGGCACTTGCCTCTGAGAACAGAGAGCAGGGAGGTGTTAGGACAAGAGCCCTGAGCTCCTATGCAAAGCTGAGTGTGACTGTGGTGAGTGTGCCAGGCACTGGAACCGGTGCCATGAGCCAGCGTGGCTGAGAGCCAGACCAGCGTCAATCAAATACCCTGCTCTGTGATGCTGTTGTGTATCCCCCACAGGGATTACTAATTTAAAAAATTTGAAATCCAATAAATGTACTTACTAAAACTACACTGGAACAATTGCTTTTATCCAGAAGACACTGCAGCATCTTGCAGTGCCTTCTTTGCTCATTCATCACAGAGCCTCAGGCTTGTCACTGTGAAGATCGATCACCTCTGGACTAAAGATGCCGTCATCGTTGTCATCAGTTGGTGTGTACTGGGTCCAAGATAGCAGCCATCACATGTCGATGGGAGAAGGTGATTTTAAAAATCTTTAAAATGTAATGCCAAATACCATAGTTGTTTTGGGGGGATATTTTTGTTCTTTTTTAATTAAAAATTGTTTTCTGTTTTTGTTCTTTATTATTTTTTTTAATAACTGCTTTGTTTTGAGCCAAATTATGGTCAGAGACTGAGCTTGTCTTTGCCAATAATTTATTAAACACAGGTTCACTGTAGGATTATAATTTATAATACTTCACAAGCCAATCGCATACAGGATATGGTTCTTAATAAGCCAATAAAGGAATAACATACTTCATACCAGTAATCGATTAATTACACCATCGTTCCAGGCAGAGAGGAGGTGAAAGAAATAAAGTCCAAATTTAGCTGAGGTGTAACTTTCTGCGAGTTGGTTCTTGTAGAGTCAGCTTAGCCAACCAAGAGCTGACGTCCAGCTGCTGGTGCAAACAGAAAGTCCTGTGTAGCCAGAGCAGGATGTTAGCAGAAAGAAGGTGCTGGTGTTGTCATTCCAGGACCCTTACACAGCTTGCATCACTGCCTACGAGAGTGGTCTCTCCGAGGCAGGAACAGACGTCCCTTCCGTTCCTGAGACAGCTGCTCAGTTAAATACTACTGCCACCAAGAGAGGCCTGGCCACGGCAAGAGCCAGTGTCTCAGGATCTTCACAGAGCTATTTAGGTCAGCAGGGAGTAGCCTTGCCCAGAAGAAACACTCTTGATAAGTCCTCACAAATTCGTGGCATTTAAAGTTTAAATGCCCATCGCGTGATATCCACTCACGTATATGTTTGTATGGATAAGCCCCACCCAGTGGTGCCCCTCAATGGCTGAGCTCCTGAGGGCTGACAGAGAACAACAGATGCCCAGACATCCTCCTGGCCCAGCTTCAAAGTCACCCTCAGGTTAAAACAACTTCACTTAAGTCAGAAACAAGTGGACTTGAAATCGTAACAAATACACAGCAGTAATATTTGCTACAAATGACTTTGGAACACTGTTGTTACCAAAACTCAGGTCTGGCTGCTTGCTGCTCGAAAGCCAATACTCGAGAGGCAAGGTTAGTAGAAAGGAAGGGTTGCTTTCCTTTCTGTATGAGACTACGTGGCAGACTCATGTCCAAAGGCCAAGTCCCCCGCTTGCTGTTCGGTGGGCAAGAGCTTTTAAAGGGGAGTTTCAGGGATGTATATAGGTAGAGGGAGGGGGCTACATGCAGAACAGCAGAGTCAGCCCTGACAGTCATCTTGAAATTAGTCATGCGGTGGTCTGAATAGTGCCATCTTCATTGTTTTAAGTACAGTTAATCTTTAGTTCCAGGGTTGGTTTTTTTTCCCATTTCCTTGGGGCCAGTTCTTAGAATTGTGACAGCTTATGTCATGGTTACAGTCTGGTCATAACGTAGATAACTTTTTCACCTGGTGAAGGTTTTAGTATGGAAAAAACAGTTCAAAGGATATGGCTCAGAATATCATCTATAGCCCTTGAGAAGGAACTAAAGGTCCTTGACTTTGTTTAATGACTAAACTATTATTATTTGGTCCTTTTGACTGCCTTCCTTTGCTTCCTTCTGCATTTTCTCAGTCCTCTGATTAAATTTATTATTTGGCTAAAGTTTTTCTACAGACAAAAGGCAGGCTGAGGAAACGGGGGAGTCTGTCTGCGGAAGGCACCATACTGTCCTGCTCCATTTCACTTTGATATCATGTGTGATTCCTTAAATATCTTCATTGTGTATTCATCACCCTGGTACAATTGATTTAGACAAATTATTTTTGATCAAGAAAGGAGCGCCCAGCATTCTCTAGCTGTGGGGTGGGGCAGGGTAGCGGGGGTGCCAGGGACACCATGTTACAGTCCACTGGTTCTTTCATCTAAGGACATTTATGCGGGCCTACTGGGTGAGCAACTGTGGAAGGACAGATGTGGTCCTTTCTCAAAGAGGCCTCAGACTAGTGAGGGAGCAGCAGCCATCTTGTGTGACACTATTACAATGGTCCAGACAGCCATCAGGGTTTGGGAAAGTTAGTGATGGAGGATCTGCCCTGGCCTGGCTGGTCACAGCTGAGTTAAGGTAACTCGTAAGACTTAACTACCTGGAAGGGGAGGTTGGGACCAGACAGAACAGCGGGGCCCAGGGAGGGAACACAGCACCTCAGAGCAGCTAAGAAGACCAGGGTGCCTGGAGCTCAGAAAGAGAGGAAGAGGGGTGAACAGAGGCTGAGCAGGGTGCACGAGGTCCAGGGCAGGGAGCGGACATGATCAGATTTGCCTTTTACTGGCCCTCTTTCAGTCCTTGTAGAGGCTAGGCTGGGGAGACGGCCATAGACTCTATCAATGCCAAGACAGGGCTGTCAGCTGAGGTCCCAGAGCCCGGACAGAGGCTGGCTGGTTGGAGAACGAGAGAATTTACATAAAGCAAACAGAAGGACAAAAGAGGCAATGGACACATGGCACTGTGAAACACAATTTAACAAGGTGGGTCTCAAGTGCCAGCAACTGGGCCACAGCAGCCTCTTCCCAAGCAGCAGTGAGAGGTGTTTTCCACCCAATAACTCCCAGGGCAGGACATCTGACCTGGATAACAGAGCCGAGGTTGCAGCAGTGTTCCCCCTCATTGTGCAGGTGCAAACCCATGACAAGAGGCCAGGGGTGATGGAGGAGAGGAGCTGCAAGTCAGAGTGAGGGTCTCAGCCGAGGTCTCCAGAGGAGGGGTCGCCAACTGCTTCAGTCTTTCAAAGAGGAAGCACCACTCTTTGTGATGCATCTGTAGAATCCCAAGGACAGCAAACAGCCCAGAGAACACAGGAATTCTTTCCTCCAGGACGAAATCAAACCCCCAAACGATGCAGTCTATGTAATAACACACCAGCTTCACAGAGGTACTGAGAGCCTTGCAAAACTCCCCCAGATAATGTCATTCTCCAAGTGGAAGATATGGGCCCTATTCTTCTCCCAGGCCCTTCACCAGGTCCCTCTGCAGCCTCTCTTTGAAAAACAGCCATGCTTTCCAAATCTGGAATTGGACCAAATCCACAGGCATCCTAAGTGGTTTCAACAGGAGTCTGTGGTTTTCAATTCTTCCTCCAAATGACAGCTCAAGTTTCCCTTCTGTGTACCACTGTGGTATTGCATGGAAAGTGGCAGCATTTCTGAAGACAATGGCAGGATCAGATCAGGAACAATCTGCAAATGAAACACTATTTTACTTTGTCTAGGCTGATAAATAATTCTACATGACTATCAAAGTGGCACCAGGAAATATCTACAGAGCTTTGAGTGTTTCTAAAACTCAAGCTCTGTGAGAGTCACAAAACCAAATAAACATCATGGAAACTATTGTATCCTGGCCCCCACACCCAGGCCAGCCTCCACCCAAACATGACATGCAATCACCATCAGAAGGCTTGCTGTTTCAGGGGAGCACAACATGCTTGGAGAACTCAGAGTTCCTCAGAACCCTCTCTGGGAGCAGACTTGTCAGCTAAGTCTCCTGCCCCTGTGAAACACTGGGTGGACCACCTTCTATTTCAAAGCCAAGTCTATTTCAGTTAAGGTGGAAGTATTTCAATAGCCTCTTTTCTTTGCCCAGCCTACATATCTCAACTCATTGTAGATCTTACCATGTTTTTCTGAAATTGCTCTTCAAAATACAATCCATACAAATCATTTTAAAGTGGTTTACTGAAGAATCTTATGGGAGTGAAGGGGCTCAGTGCAGGCCGCCCCAAGATGCGCCACTCTGGCACATGTATTATTTTGAGCTGAAAACAATGAAGGCCCAAAAGACTCAGGAAGAACTTCCTGAACTTCCCCCTAACTGCCGAAAAGAATTTCAGAGAGGAGTACTGTCCCAGGAAGATGCCGTCACCATAGCTAACTATAGTGAAGTATTGGAAGTAAACAACAGGGAGGAGCCGATCAAGACCCATTTGATCAAAGTCCTCTCTGTGTCCCATTGTGTTTGAATGGCCCAGCAAACATTTGTTTACCAAACATTAACTCTTTTTATCTTCTGTGAGTTACCTTACTTCCCTTGAAGCCTCAGACCCCCCCACCTCTTCCTTGGTCAGAACAATACGTATACCTCAGCTTGCTTTAGCTAACTTTGGAATTCTTCATACTTACGTGAATTCCAGCACACACATAACACATATGATCTTCTCCTGTTAATCTGCCTTATGCCATTTTAATTGGTAGTCAGAAGATCCAAGAGGGAAAAGAGGAGAAATGTCTTTAAAAGCTACAGTGACTGACCTAGATTTGAAATCTTAGAATACCATCTTAACTTCAATTATTTGCACAGCACTTGTTTTGTGAAAATGAATAAATCACCTGATTTCATGCCCCAGAATTGTAGCTCCCATTAATGAACTGACAGGCCCCGCCCCATCACGTCATTGCATTCTCCTGAGGATACCCTGAGGCTCCTTCCCATGGCCCAGGCAGCTGGACAGGAGGCCTCCATGGCCTTGGGGGAACAGCTTAGTCAGCTCAGGACATAAAGATGTCAAATTCTTGGCTTTTAAGTTTTAGAAATAGTAAGCAACCCCAGAGGCATATACAGACAGAAAGGTTTTAGGAAAATACTTGCTAAGGATCTTATAAGCCAGAAAAAGAGATGGAGCAGAATTGGGAGGAAGCAAGAGAGCTGGGTATTGATGGAGGGCTGAGGAGGGGTCCTTCTGCACCAAGACCCCCCATTATTCTACCTCTACCGGCTCTACACTAGGCCTGTGGAATTCCTCAACTCTCTGTGATGGTGTGGCAAGATGACATACATTTCCTGTATTTGCCTGGAAACTCAAGTGTGAGGCTGAGGACCAGGGTCCTGGAAGGGGCCAGACAAGAGGAGGGGCACCTTGACCCAAGCAGCCTTGACCATGCCCTGTAGGAGATGCTCCATGAATACCCAGGTTGTGGTGGAGAAGTTCTCTTAGTGACGAGCACATGTGAGGGTACAGGAAGCAGACAGTGCGTGAGAGGGCCCCGCCTCTGCCCCTACCAATTCAGTCATCCTCCAAAGAAGGAGGCGGAGGGGAATTTTAAATTTACCAGAAAACTCAGAATGGATGAATAATTATTATTATTATTACCACTACTATTATTATTATTATTACTGGAGTGGAGAACTTCATAAAATGTAACAGGGACTTGAACTAGGGATTAGACTGAGTTGTCAGCTTGGCACCCAATTTTGTGACATGAAACGTTGTGCCCACCAGAGAATGTTCAACCACAAGTTAGCAAGCTCTGCAGACAAAAGAGGTGATGGGAAGAAGGGTCAGAGGGATGGGACATGTTTCTTGACATACTCTCGCTGTATCCCAGATTGTACTGGCCATCAGAAAAATACATGTACTATCGTTTGTTGTGGTAAAACCTGGTAAAATGTACTGTATTCTACTTTTACTAAGCAAGTCACATGGAAATCTCAAGTCAGTTAGGGTTTTTTTTTTTTAAGCAATTTTCACAAAGTGTTTAAGGTGAATGGGAATTCAGGCCTGGGTTCCAGGACTTTGGTGCCCACAGCTCTATGTCCCAGCCAGGATGACCTGACCTGCCTTGGGAATCACTGTGCACATTCAGCGCAGGGTCTTTGTGACATGAGAGGATGTCCTGACACCTGTGGACCATGAATGCTGCAGAGACAGCCTTTCTGAAGCCAGAATAACCCAGAGCTAGTTACTAATAATCCGAGTAACGCCACGAGTGAATGGCTCTACTGCTTTTGCAGACTATGTTGAGATAAAATACAGGTAATTAAACACGATAAAACTTATTATATGCTGTGTGCATTTGATACGGGTCTACATCTCCACTGCCCAGCATGATGGTCTCTCCCCACAGTGTGGGTCCTGAATGTGACCACTTGAAACTTTTTTTTTTATACAGCTGGTTCCTATTAGTTATCTATTTTATACATATTAGTGTATATATGTCAATCCCAATCTTCCAATTCATCACCACCACCACCACCTGCCCCCCCGCCACTTTCCCACCTTGGTGTCCATACGTTTGTTCTCTACATCTGTGTCTCTATTTCTGCCTTGCAAACCAGTTCATCTGTACCGTTTTTCTAGATTCCACATATATGCGTTAATGTATGATATTTGTTTTTCTCTTTCTGACTTACTTCACTCTGTATGACAGACTCTAGATCCATCCACGTCTCTACAAATTACCCAGTTTTGCTCCTTTTTATGGCTGTGTAATGTTCTATTGTATATATGTACCACATCATCTTTATCCATTCATCTGTTGATGGGCATTTAGGTTGCTTCCATGACCTGGCTACTGTAAATAGTACTGCAGTGAACATTGGGGTGCATGTGTCTTTTTGAATTATGGTTTTCTTGGGGTATATGCCCAGTAGTGGGATTCCTGGGTCATATGGTAATTCTATTTTTAGTTTTTTAAGGAACCTCCATACTGTTGTCCATAGTGGCTGTATCAATTTACATTCCCACCAACAGTGCAAGAGGGTTCCCTTTTCTCCACCCTTCTCCAGCATTTGTTGTTTGTAGATTTTCTGATGATGCCCATTCTAACGAGTGTGAGGTGATACCTCATTGTATTTTTGATTTGCATTTCTCTAATAATTAGTGATGTCGAGCAGCTTTTCATGTGCCTCTTGGCCATCTGTATGTCTTCTTTGGAGAAATGTCTATTTAGGTGTTCTGCACATTTTTTGATTGGGTTTGTTTTTTTGATATTGAGCTGCATGAGCTGTTTATATATTTTGGAGATTAATCCTTTGTTGATTCATTTGCAAATATTTTCTCCCATTCTGAGGACTGTCTGTCTTGTTTATAGTTTCCTTTGCTGTACAAAAGCTTTTAAGTTTCATTAGGTCCCATTTGTTTATTTTTGTTTTTATTTCCATTACTCTAGGAGGTGGGTAAAAAAAGATCTTGCTGTGATTTATGTCAAAGAGTGTTCTTCCTATGTTTTCCTCTAAGAGTTTTACAGACCACTTGAAATTGAGATGCAGTGTGAGAATCACACCACCCTTCAAAGAGTGGATACAAAAATACTTAAAATATCTCATTAATAGCATTTTATATTGATTACGTGCTGAAATAATATTTTGGATATATTGAGTTAAATTAAATATATTATTATAATTAGTTTTACTTGTTTCTTTTTTTAAATGTGGACTTAGAAAATTTTAAATTACATATGTGGATTGCATTCCATTTCTACTGGATAGTGCTGGTTGGTATGATCCATCTCCTCAGAAAAAAAATAAAAGGAACATGATTCCTGTATACATTATGACTATCTTTGAGTTCCATGATATCAGGAGAAGAAATGCACACACCACTAAATTTAAAATCGTTGTCAATTGCTTATGAAGGAAGTTAACATTTTTTTATTGAAGTGTAGTTGATTTACAAAGATTCAGGTATACAACAAAGTAATTCAGTTATACATATATACATATATATATTCTTTTTCAGATTCTTTTCCATTATAGGTTATTACAAAATATTGAATATAGTTCCCTGCACTATACAGTAGGCCCTTGTTGTTTATCTATTTTATATATAGTAATGTGTATCTGTTAATCTCAAATTCCCAATTTATCCTTCCCTCTCTTTCCCCTTCGGTAACCACATAAGTTTGTTTTCTATGTCTGTGAGTCTATTTCTATTTTGTAAATAAGTTCATTTGTATCATTTTTAATTAGATTCCACATATAAGTGATATCATATGACATTTGTCTTTCTCTGACTTACTTAACTTAGTATGATAATCTCTAGGTCCATCCATGTTGTTGCAAATGGCATTATTTCATTCTTTTTTATGGCTGAGTAATATTCCATTATATATTACATATAATATAATATATATATGTATGTATACCACATAGGAAGTCAACAGTTTTTAGTGTCTACTGTGTACAAACACTGCTGCTGGGAGTTTTGCATAAATTATCTCAAACTTCCCATAACAGTTAAGGGTCTGCATTAAATCAGAGATATGAAACCATTAGGAAATACACATGTACACCTATACATACAGGGATTGTTGTAGGAATTTGATCGTATGCAATTGTGAGAATTGGTTAAAAGTCTCTGAAAGACTGATATCTTCTCATCTAAACTTCAGCTTGAAGTTTTCAGAGCAGACAGTTGGGAAGGGAAGATGGATATAGCGTGGGGAAGGGTGGGGATAAGCTGGAACTGACAACATGCATCATAACTGACAAAAACAGACGGGCCCCTGTCAGCAAGCAGCAGTGTGATAGCTCCTGTTCATGCCAGTTCCTGAGGGGCACATTCAGTGACACCACAGTAGCAGCTTGAAATCAGCTGCAAAGAGAATATTTACACCACGTGAATTGGCAAACCCTGCAAAACGACATCAAAAGACTTCCAATTTCGATGATGCAGGTGATGTGCAGGAGAAGCTGACACCCTTTATTGTGGAGCTAAACACATTCCTGATTCGGGAGAAGGAGGTGGTGAGGGAGGATCAGGGCAGGTGGAGCAGCTGCAGGGCTGGCAGATGCTGGGCACCAACCAGGTCAGCCATCAGGTGAGTGACATCATGTGCATCTCTGCTTCAACCTGCCAAGGGCAATAGCAACACAGCTGCTGCCTCACTTCTGCCTCCAAATCTGTGCAAAATGTCCCCTAACTGGAAACATACCTGGGGAAAGGAAGTCTGGGGAATGTAATTCAGCTTAGCCAAGCTGGCACATTAAAAAAGTCATGGGTCTAGGGTTTTCCTGGTGGCGCAGTGGTTGAGAGTCTGCCTGCTGATGCAGGGGACAGGGGTCCATGCCCCGAACCGGGAGGATCCCACATGCCGCGGAGTGGCTGGGCCCATGGGCCATGGCTGCTGAGACTTCACGTCCAGAGCCTGTGCTCTGCAACGGGAGAGGCCACAACAGTGAGAGGCCCACATACCACACACACACACACAAAAAGTCATGGGTCTACAACCATCAGAGATAAGGATCATTATACCCATTTTAAAGGTAATGATGTCAAGACCCAGAAAGGTTAAATTACATTTCTAGAGTCACAGAGCTGATGAGGCAGGGTTTAGGTAGACATGATGGGTTCCAATTCCCATATACTTTCTACATTGGGCTCCAAAATAAAGACTTCCTTTAAAGGAAGGAATCTCACCTCATTCAACTGTAGCTGGCCTTATACCAAGGGATCAACATTCAGGATCGACTCATTGAATTCTCATATACCTCTTGAGATGAGAAGGTGCTGTTTACAGGTGAAGACAATAAGATACAGGGAAGTTTTCAAACCTTTCAGATGTCTCAGGAGGTAGTGGAATAAAGAAGGAGCAGATTGACAGAGGGGTCAGGGCCCATTCCAACCCTATCCAAGTGACCAAAGGGAAAAATAATTGACATGTGACATAACTGTTGAAAATGCTTTAAATTTGCTACACAAATTGTGAGACAGATAAAGATATATTTGTTCCAATACAGTATAAAAACAGCACATTTCTCCTAAAGATAGGACATTAAAACCTACTACTATTCATATCCAAGGAATCAGTGTCCCTCCTGACCCTACTTCACAGGAGGTGGCTTTCGAACCTGATGGGCTTGGGGAGAGCACTGTCCATGTCCATTGGTCACCTCCCCACATACCCTGCTCCCCCAGGTCTGCTGGGAGAGGTCATAGGACCCAGCAAATTCCTCCCCTCGGCAGGCTCCCCACCTCTTCCCTTTTAAGGCCAGGCACAGCCACACCTCCCAGGCAGATGACAGACGTGATGGCAGGATATCTGATGGTAGCAGAGGGGGCTACAAGGGCAGGAAAGTGACCGGACAGGACTTTTTGATTTCAAATATAAGGCATCAATTGCTTCTTCCTCCAAGTTCATCAATGATACCCTTGTAATATGTGTGTTTTGGGGGAAAGAGGTAAAGAAATGTGAAGCAAAAACATGGAGTAACAACAGATTCATCTTATGGTTTGGAGCATGTGTTTGAGGCATGTCCTTTGCCTCTTGGTTTATTCCTGTATTATTTTTCCAGCTTTTTTTGATAGTCCATATAGGTAACTTTGATGGTGCAGGAGGATAAAACATTAAATAGAGTGTAACGGCTCTGATGGCCCAGAGGGAAGGCATTTCTCAAAACTGGGCAGTCTTATACAAATGAGAAATGCAAATCAAAACTACAATGGGGTATCACTTCACACCAGTCAGAATGGCCATCATTTAAAAGTCTACAAGTAATAAATGCTGGAGAGGGTGTGGAGAAAAGGGAACCCTCCTATACTGTTGGTGGAAATGTAAGATGGTGCAGCCTCTGTGGAAAATAGTATGGAAGTTTCTCAGAAAACTAAAAATAGAATTACCATACGATCCAGCAAACCCACTCCTGGGCATATATCCAGACAAAACTCTAATTCAAAAAGATACATGCACCCCTATGCTCATAGCAGCACTATTCAAAATAGCCAAGACATGGAAACAACCTAAATGTCCACCAACAGATGAGTAAATAAAGAAGATGTAGAATACTACTCAGCCATAAAAAAGAATGCCATTTGCAGTCACATGGATGCAACTAGAGATTATCATACTAAGTGAAGTAAATCAGAAAGAGAAAGACAAATACCATATTATATCACTTATATAGAGAATCTAAAATATGACACAAATGAACCTATCTATGAAACAGAAACAGAATCACAGACATAGAGAACAGACTGATGGTTGCCCAGGGGAAGGGGGTTGGGGGAGAGATGGAGTGGGAAGTTGAGGTTAGCAGATGTAAACTATTATAAACAGAATAGATAAACAACAAGGACCTACTGTATAGCACAGAGAACTATGGTCAATATTCTATGATAAACTATAATGGAAAAGAATATTAAGAAAAAGAATGTATATATATGTATAACTGAATCACTTTGCTGTACAGCAGTAATTAACACAACATTATAAATCAACTATACTTCAATTAAAAAAATTGTTTTTTAAATTTACAAATAATAAATGCTGGAGAGGGTGTGGAGAAAAAGGAACCCTCCTGCATTGTTGGTAGGAATGTAACTGGTACAGCCACTATAGAGAACAGTATGGAGGTTCCTTAAAAAAACTGAAAATAGAGTTACCATATGATCCAGCAACCCCTTTCCTGGGCATATATCTGGAGAAAACTCTAATTTAAAAAGATACGAGCACCCCCATGTTCATAGCAGCACTATTTACAATAGCCAAGACATGGAAACAACCTAAATGTCCATCAACAGATGAATGGATAAAGATGTGGTACATACATACAATGGAATATTACTCAGCCATAAAAAGGAATGAAATTGGGTCATTTGTAGAGACGTGGATGGACCTAGAGATGAAGATACTAAGGGAAATAAGTCAGGCAGAGAAAGACAAGTATCATATGATATCACTTATATGTGGAATCTAAAAAATGATACAAATGAACTTATTTACAAAATAGAAATAGACTCACAGACATAGAAAACAAACTTGTTACCAAAGGGGAAAGGAGGGGGAGGGATAAATTAGGAGTTTGAGATGAACATATACACACTACTATACATAAACAACAAGGACCTACTGTATAGTGCAGGGAACTATACTCAAAATCTTGTAATAACCTATAATGGAAAAGACCCTGAAAAAGAATATATATATACATATTTATACATAATATATAACTAACTTGTGCTGTACACCTGAAACTAACACAACATTGTAAATCAACTATACTGCAATTAAAAAAAAAAAAGGGCAGTCTTGTTTCTCAGGAATACGACATTTTCTCTCAACCTTCTAGCATTTTTATTATGAAAATCCTATGTTTTTGAAAGATATTTGATAATTTCCTTTGTAAATATTTTGTGGGAAATAGTTAATTTTACCTACGTATATTTATTTTGATAAATGTACATATATACACTCAGATATGCATCCAAGATGTTTCTTATTATTAAGCACCTAATAAGTGTCCATAACATCTTGGTACTTTTGAGTAACACAGAGAACATAGGCCTTCCTATTTGAAAAGAGCTTCTGTTTTCATTAAAATGGTGTTGCATTAAATTATTTAAAAAATTATTAGCAGGGCTTCCCTGGTGGCGCAGTGGTTGAGAGTCCACCTGCTGATGCAGGGGACACGGGTTCGTGTCCCAGTCCGGGAGGATCCCACGTGCGGGGCCCGTGAGCCGTGGCCGCTGGGCCTGCGCGTCTGGAGCCTGTGCTCCGCAACGGGAGAGGCCACAACAGTGAGAGCCCCGCGTACCGCCAAAAAAAAAAAAATTATTAGCGGTGATACTGGTAACTCACTCATGTGGTATGAATATTTATAAGAAATTCCAGCCTGACCAATATTTGCTTGCAAAACAGCCACAAGAACACATCTGTCAATAAATAGTAACTCAAAAGGGGAACTGAGCCCTTTTGAGAGAGAGGAGACATTTAATCACTGCTCAGATATGATGGCATTTAAGAAGCTCCTTCAATCCTGTGGTCAACACGGAGCAGGTTTACCAAGCTGCAGCAATAAGAAACTAGTTTTTCAAAAAAATGTGTAATAACCTAGAAACTGGAATTCTACACCCCCCTGCTGGATTTCCTGGTTTATAAGATTATTTTTAACAATAAGGAAGAAAAACTGAGACATTATGTAGATTAGAAATGTCAGTTGTTTGAATAGAGTCATTTGCTCTCCAATTCAAGCTACAGTAAATGAACATAAGGATCATCATGGAAACTAGCATTCTGAAGGCAGTATTCCTAAATATGCAATTTCTGAAGGCATTTTACCCTGAGAACGTGTACTTCCATGGTATTTAGAAGGTGAATATTTTTAAGTGAGGAGGAAGCTAATGAAATAAGTAATAAAGAAATCTCTTTTTGTGACTCTATTTTAAAATCTAATATACTTGATATATTAACTTGTTTCTTCTAGACCCTTCTTAAAATAGACTAATGTGGTAGAAACCCAATGGCTTGTGCTACAATTCAATTCTGGCACTAACCACCCAGGCTTACCACAGACCCCACAGGTTAAAGGTCATGCCCCCCAACAAGACCCCCCCTTACTTCGGATGCCAGGCATACTTCAGGTGTCCCCAGGCTACCCATGTTTCTAGCTGACTGGCCATAAGTTTGGTAGTCACCGTGGTCCCCTCAGGTTTCAGAATTTGCTAGAATGATGCACAGAATTCAGGAAAATGTTATCCTTATGATTATTATTTTATTATAAAGGATGAAAATCAGAGACCCAGTCAAATGAAGAAATGCATATGGAGAGACTGAGGAGGGATGAAGAAATTCCTTGACATTAAATCAGGCCACATCACCCTCCCATTACATCGGTGTATTCACACTTGTGTTCAGAGTTTATTGAACTTTATTGAAGTTACATTATAGAAGCATGATTGATTAAGACACTGGCCACATGACTGACCACAATTCCCAGACCCATTCCCCTCCCTGAAGGTTGGTTTGGCTCCAAGTCCCAACCCTCTAATCATGCGGTCAGTCTTCCTGGTGACCAGGCCCCCATCCTGAAGTTAACTAGGGATCAACCTGGACTTATCTCATTAGCGTCATAATAGGAATAGCATAGTGATCCAACGCATTCCTGATTAATAAAGACTATTTTATCACTTGGGAAATCCCAAGGGTTTTAGAAGCCTTGTGCTAAGAACTGTGACAAAATTAATTCTTTATTATGCAACAAAACCAAAACAAATTCAGTGTTATTTTTCCTTCCCCTTTTTTTCCTTTCTTCATTTTTTCTTTCTTTTACTTTATCATCATTTTCCCTTTATACAAAGAGCTTTAAATAACACTGAAGTTACTTGTCCTTTATCATGAAGTGGAAAAATTAATACAAAAAATTATATATACAATGATATACATCTCAAATGTTTTGTGTGTGTGTGTATGTATTTTCCAGGTTTTATTTTATTTATTCTTATTGAGAGATAATTGACAAGTAACATTATATTAGTTTCAGGTGTACAACACAATGATTCAATATATATGTATATATTGCAAAAGGATCACCTCAATAACCTAGTTAACATCCATCACTTCATGTAGTTACAAATTTTTTCTTGTGATGAGAACTTTTAAGAGTTACTCTCCTAGTGACTTTTAAATATGCAATACAGTGTTATTAACTATAGTCACCTTACTGTATGTTACATTCCCAGAACTTATTTTATAACTGCAAGTATATTTTGACTACCTTCACCCATTTCACCAATTCACTGCCCTCCCCCCCAACTGTTTTTAAAATACCAAAAGGAAAAAGAAGAAAATATGCCAACATTTTAATTGGTGGGATTCAGATTCAACTTTTCATTTTCCTATTTCTAAACTTTTCTGTTCTTTCCAAATTTGCTAGGATAGGCATGTATATCTTTTATAAACAGAAAGTTTAAAAAAAGAAAAAGAAAGAAAATATAAGTCTGGGCAGTCAGGTGGAACGATGCTGTACAGAGGGCATGTTTCTGTCCTACATTCTTTGAACACCCAGGAGGCTGAGCTGCCTCTGGTGAAGCTGGACCACCACTTGACTTCTTCACAGGGAGGCCCACTGACTCCATTTCCCCATGAGCTCTAAGACCACCAGTGAATTCTGCTTCTCTGTCATTTCCACTTGAATGTCCTGTAAAATCTACCCTATTATCTGGTTCCACATGTGTATTTCTTGTAATCCCCAAAGGTAGCCAACACCATCACTGTCGGTTTCCCATGTTTACAATTTCAGATTCCTCTTTTAAATTTCTTCTCATCCCTAGTCCAAGATATTGAACAGTGGTCAGTGGTCAGGTGCCATCAATTCTGTGGTCTTTCCTTCTGTGCCTCCTGTCATGCCCATTCCCACTAAGGCAGACCTTCTTTCCGTTCACCAAGACAATAACAGCAGCCCTCTGACTTGACTCCACTGTCCCCCTCTGCCCCTACAACCCCTGTCATCTGTTTCAGGCAGAGTGCACATCTTCAATCAGAGCTCTGATCATGACAATCCTTACTAAGAAGATTGGCAATACTTCTTCCCTAAAGAACCGAGGTCAGCTGTGGTCCGAAGGCAACCTTCTTTTCTGCATTGAAGCCCGTTACCTCCATTGCCTGGGTGATGCATCCCTTATCCAACAACCATCTCTCCTCTGACAACACAGCTCTGCTGACCAGGTCCATTGTTCTTTTTTTTTTTTTTTTTGGCTGTGTTGGGTCTTCGCTGCTGCACGCGGGCTTTCTCTGTTGTGGTAGGGGCTACTCTTCATTATGGTGCGCAGACTTATTGCAGTGGCTTCTCTTGTTGCAGAGCACAGGCTCTAGGCGTGCAGGCTTCAGTAGTTGTTGTGCATGGGCTTAGCTGCTCTGCAGCATGTGGAATCTTCCCAGACCAGGTATCGAACCCAAGTCGCCTGCATTGGCAGGCAGATTCTCAACCACTGCACTATCAGGGAAGTCCCAGGTCCACTGTTCTTACTGTTCATTCTCTTTGCTACCTAATTACTTTACTCCCAACTCATGTTGTTACATTTTAATTTTTATTTTAAATGTACATCATTTTATTTGAAGAAAGTGTAGAAAATATGGAAAAAATATAAAAAAGATGAAAAATGCCCAGGATTCCACTATTTAGAGATAATCACTGTTAATATTTTGATGTGTTTTCTTCATATTATTATTAAAAATATGATTTCCAAGATCTGTGTAGTATTCTCCTTATGAATATGCTTTAATTTGCATGTACTTTCCTCCAATGGTGGATGCAGAATTGGTCCCAGTTTTAGATTTTATAAACAAGTTTACATGAACATGATTTTTCAATAATCATTGCCTACATTAGTGATTACTTCTTTGAAATAGATTCCTAAGAGTGGGAATCCTGTGTCATAGGGTATGGAGTCCTTCAAGACTTGTAAAACATGATGCAGTGTTGCTTTCCAGAGAGTTTTATACTAAAGAATATCATTTATTGCCAAAATTAAGCCAAATTATTAAGCTAAAAACTGCTATCTCACTTCATTTTGCTTTAGTTATCAGGGAGGTTGAATACTTATTCATTATGTCTTGTCATTTTGATTTCTTATACTCAGGGACTTAGACAATTTCTTATAATAAAGTGTATTTATTTTTAAGAGCCCATAGTAGATCAGGAGCCAGCAAACCAAGGCCCATGTGCCTAATCCAGCCACTTGCCTGTTTTTGCACAGGCCACAAGCTTAAGAATGTTGTTTACACTTTTAAATAGTTGAAAATTTTCAAAGAATAATATTTTGTGATGTGAAAATCTTATGAAATTCAAATTTTATTGTCCACAAGAATTGTTTTATTGGAACACAGCCACGATCATTTGTTGATATATTTCCTATGTCTGCTTTCATGTTAAAATGATGGAGTTAAATAACTGAGACAGAGACTTTCTGTCCTGTCAAGTCTAGAGTATGTGATCCTTCTGGGATTAACATATACACCCTACTATGTATATGTATATGTATAACTGAATCACTGTGCTGTACACCTGAAACTTACACAATATTGTAAATCAACCATACTTCAATAAAACAATTTTTTAAAAAATAAAATATGTGATCCTTTGCAAAACAAGTTGGTAACCCCTGCTATATGAAAGAAAAAAGACATTTAAACATTTCCCCACTGTATTCTTAAGCTCGGTATTTTCCCTTTATTTTTTTTAACCTTAGAAAATTTTCCTCTTTATAGAGTAAAATAAGTTCTTTACTTTCTTCTTTGTCCAATGTTTTCAGGTTTAAAAAGCACTTGTTTATTCAAGGATTGGTTAACTAGTAGGCAATACTGTTTTCCATAATTTTAATATGTTTTGCTTTTTTTGTATTTCACTTCAGTTCATCTGTATTTTTGTACAATATGGTAAAATATATTTTATTTGAGAAAAGAGATATACAGTTTATTATTCATTTGAAATATCACACACTTTAAAACATTTAAATTCTTTATTTAAAAATTTCAGTAGCACATTAACAGTTTGGTGGCAGGAAAAGAAGCCTACCACAGATATATATTTTGAAAGGCATTTACAAAAATACAACACACAAAGTCTATCTTGCATCTTTAATAATAAATGAATATTCAAAATATTTCCACCCCAACTCTCAAATTTAGTTTTATATAAGAATTTTTTTTTGCATATTTCTCGTGTAAAATGTGAACCATCTGCATACATTTTATTTAACTTAACTGCATAGGCATTGATTCCAATTCTAAGAAGAGTGAAAAAAATGCTACACTATGTAGCTTTTGTATATTTGAGGACTGCTTTGAATATACATAAAGCTCCAGAAAACCAATCAGCATCATCATTTTATATTTTGCTGAAAATACAACACTTATGGTACACCAAAAACTCTTAACCAATAAAACTTTCATTTTCATTTTTGCTTCAAATAGTCAATGTGCTCAATACTCTTTGTTGATTTAAAATATCCTTTCCATATTGAATTGTGAAACTCTCAGACAGAACTTTTAATGCAGGATTCAGGACTACATACTTTGTTCCACTGATTTGTACACTTCTGAGCCATTAAGGCACTGCTTTTTATAGGCCTAAATTTGGGGATAAACATATGATTTCTTTATTTAAGTTTTTCTGTGCACAATTAACTTCTCCTTCTTCTAATTTCAGATCTTCTGTTCCTCCAGAGAGTGTCTCTATATATTCCTGTTGTCTTTTCAGCTCATCATTTGTTTACTCAGATACTTACTGAATGGCTAATATGGGCATGGGGCTAGAGACAGAAGTGTCAAAAGGACACAGTTTTTGCACCAAAAGAACATACAGCTTAGTGAGGAACACTGACACATATATAAATTAGAAGGCACCTGACCTATAATTTGGAAATCTAAGCAGATACTAGAAGTGAATAGCAGTCAGATGGTCAAGGAAAGGGGAAAGTGTGGGAAATGCTTCCCAGGCAGGGGGACTGCACATGGTGCTAAGGTGATCAGGGAGCTGCAAGAAGTTTGTGCTGGTGCTCTTTGACCTTAGTCTCTTCTCTCCTTATCATTTTCTGTTCTTGTTTCATAGGGAAAATAATTTCTTGAAAATAATTGAAGATGCCAAATACTGTCCCCAAACTTTTTCCAGGTCTAGATATTTGGTTGACATATTCTTTCATTTTCCTGAAATATTAATATAAATTTCATAGCTTTTTTGACTTTTGCTTTGTTTTCTTTTTTCTTTATGTAATTTCACATAAGAATACTGCTTTCTAGCTTGATAATGAAGATTCCTCTTGTTCCATTTAATGTGCTTCGGCTTCTGATCCAACTTTATAGAGGGGGAAATTTGCTTCCAGGCTGATTTCCACTGTCTAATAAGTTTGGGTCTAGTGTGGCACTTCTAGAAGGAGATGAAATAAAAGTATATTCCTTGGGCTATGTGAAAAATATAATCCTCAGAATACATTGCCATCAAGTTCTGTTTGCTCCCCTCCACTACCACCAAGAGCAATCTACTGGTGGAAATTATATCTCTCACATATAAATTACTACCTGTAGTCTGCTTTCAGTCAAGAGGAAGAAAGGTATAGAAAACATTTTCTCCACACTAACAAAGAGAAAAACTCCAGGTAAGCTGTGTTGTCACAGTTGTCGTTGTTTTGAAGCCCACCAGTGTGCTGAGTACACAAATAAATCAAAATAAATTAAATTCTAAAAAGGAATGAGCTCTTCCCAGGTGAGAAGAGACCCATGACAGCTTCCATCCCTGGGGACAAGGTAGGAAGAGCAGCAAACTTGCAATAGATGGGGATACAGATGAATAAGCCAAAATTTTAGCAAGTGTCTCACTCCCATGCATAATTTATCATGATGTATTAGAAACCCAAGAAGTATTGGTGTAAGAGTAGACTTTTATATCAGTGGAACAAAATAGGGAATCCATAAACAGGTCCACACGTATACGGTCAAGTGATTTGCAGCAAAGGTACCAAGACAATTCAACGGGGAAAGGAGATGCTTTTCTACAAATAGTGCCAGAGCATTTTGGATATTCACATAAGAAAAGTGATTGAAAGTGAATTATAGGCCTGAATAAAAGATAAAAATATAAAATCTTATGGAAAACAATATCTGTATAATCAAAGGGAAGATTTCCAAGACAGGACAAAAGTACAGTAGCCATTTAAATAAATGATAAATTGAGCATCATCACAATGAAAAAATCATGTTCACCCAAAGAGACCATTAAAAAAATTAAAAGATAAGCCATATGCTGGGAGAAAATATTTGCAATATATATATCTGACAAAGAACTGATATATAAATGTTCCTTTATATCAATAATAAGAGGACAAACTACTCAATTTTAAAATATGAGCAAAAGACTTGACAAGAGGTTGCACAAAACAAGATATACAAATGGCCAGAAGCACGTAAGAGGGAGTTCAATACCCTTAGTCACCAGGGAAATGAAATTTAAACCACATGAGATATTATTTCACACACATTAGAATGGGTGAAATCAAGGAGTGACAATACCAAATTATCATAAGATAGAGTGAGTTTGGAAAATGCTTTAACAGTTTTTTATAAAGTTAAACATTTGCTTACCTTATAATCTGTCAACTCCATTCTTAGATATTTACCCAATAGAAATGAATAAATATGTTCACAAAAGGCTTGAACAACAATATTTATAGCAGGTAGATGAGAGTGTATCAAGAAGACACAGGAACCAACACTAAAAGGGCTCCTATTGATGAAAGATTGGACAATTTGAACATCAAAAGAATAAAAACTCTAATCAATTGAAATTCAACAAATATATAAAAATCTTGGAGTCCAAAAATAATAGTAAAAATAAAAGAAAGAAAAAATCAACCATTTCAGTAGTGTGTGTATGACTTTTGTAATAGTGTGTGTATAAGGCAATATTCAGAAAATCAATATGTAAAGGAAAAGAATCAAGCTTTTAGCTTTACTTTCTTGTTATGTTATTTCAGGGCAACCAAGTTAATGATGAGGCTAACTCTTCTTTATGGAAGAATTCCAGCTAATAAAGGCAGAATAAAAGGTAGAAGTATAAAAATGATCATTTTTATAATGTGATCATGGATACAGGCTAGGATCATCATTTGATTTGATATCCATTATGTGAAAGTGGATGTGGAATTTCATGTCTAAACACGCAACACTAAAAACAGGGCAACCAGACATGTTCATCCTGTTCTAGTGGAATAGGCAATACGCAGTACCATCTATTGCACAATCTGATCATAAAATCAAACCACTAGATAGGAAGTCTGGGGAGAGAGGAACAAGTGAGTCTACACCTCAAGGAATCAATCAGCCACATCATTATGTGGGAAACAGGACAAATAACACACATCATTTAATAAATAAATAGCATGGGGAAAAAATTGAGGGGAAAAATGATATAAATGAAAAGAAAATTGTGTTAGTTCAACTCCTCCAAGAAACAAGAGATTTATTTAGGTGAAATGCCTATAAAGTAAAAAGAGGAGAGAAAAGGAGGAAATGCAGAGAGAATGATCTGCTCCATCTGTCTATCTCCCCTTTGTGTTTTAATAACTTTATGTCTTCACATGGCATTCTTAAGGACATCAGTCATAGGATATAAGACCCACCCTAATCCAGTATGACCTTATCTTAACTAATTACATCTGTAAACACCTTACTTCCAAATAGGATCATATTCTGAGGTTCTGGATGGATATGAGTTTGGGCGGAAAGTATTTAAGCCAGGACAGTATACAACCAAGAGAAATGAAAACATGTTTGTACAATATTTTGTACATGAATGTTCATACCATTATTAGTCATAATAGCCAAAAAGGTGAAAACACCTCAAATGTCCATCCGTTGATGAATGGTTAAAAAATGTGATATATCTATAAATGGGATATATTCCTGTAATAAAAAGGAATAAAGTATTGATGCAGGCTACCACATGGATGAACCTCAAATACATAATGCTAAATGAAAGAAACCAAACACATTTTGTATGATTCCATTTATGAAATGTCCAAAATAGGCAAGTATATAGAGTTAGAACATAGATTAGTGGTTTCCAGGGGCTGACAGTGGGGAACTTGTAGGGACTGACTGCTACTGAGTATGGTGTTTCTTTCTGATGTGACATGTTCTAAAATTGATTGTGATGATGGTTGCATGATTCTGAATATGCCAGAATTCATTGAACTGTAAATTTTATATAGGTGAATTACATGGTATGGGAATTATATCTCAATAAATATGTTATAAAAATACATACATTTGGGCTTCCCTGGTGGCGCCGTGGTTGAGAGTCCGCCTGCCGATGCAGGGGACACGGGTTCGTGCCCCGGTGCAGGAAGATCCCACATGCCGCGGAGCAGCTGGGCCCGTGAGCCACGGCCGCTGAGCCTGCGCGTCCGGAGCCTGTGCTCCGCAACGGGAGAGGCCACAACAGTGAGAGGCCTGCGTACCTCAAAAAAAACAAACAAACATACATTTGACACAGACTGCAGGCTGTGTGTCAGAATCCACACATGCTTTCTCTCAGTAGGGTTTTAGCCAAGTGTTTGGTCACCCAGTTAGCAGCACATCTCCTAGCCCATGCCCCTGCAGTCAGCCGTAGCCAAGAGTTAAGTTCTTTCTAGTGGAATGTTAGTGGTAATGACCAAGTGTGCCTCACAAGCCAGACTCTTAAAACTGTAGCATTTTCATCTATGATTTGTCTGCTTCCCAAGAGCTGTAACACAGAAATATCTGAAGTCTTTCTTCAACCAAACAAAAAAGGATCAAGTTCTAGTTGTCATGCAAACAAGAGAGAAGGAACCTTGCTCCTTGAATGGCCATGTGGAGCCAAGAGCTTATATATATATTTCCTGGTCTTTTAGGTAAGAATGAATAAACATCTTTGTACTTAAGGCACTGAATTTTTATTGATTCTCTTCCTTACAGCCACTTTGCCTTGTCCTTGACTAATACAATACTATCCCCAGCTGTTTGATGCCTGTTCTTGTTATGACCTACTGCAGAGATGGGACTTGGAAAATGGACAACCATGAAGCTCTCTACAGATCATCATATCAATTCCTCAAACGGCATTTAACTAGAAGTCTTATTGATGACACCTAGGAGAAACTCTGCTTGTTTTGTAAATAGAAAGTGATAAGGGTATAGAAAAAGGAAAAGACATGATCAAGGGAATTGAGTAAGGATAACAATTATAGAGTTAAGGGATTTCAAACTAGTAGGAAAAAACCTGAAAAACAGAGAGAAAGGTGGAAAGTCCAAGGATGTTATAGAACATTATTTCATAAATTCCACATTGCCAATATGTGACATGATTTTTTGAGGGGGAGGGGTGCAAAAATCTTAATTTGAAAAAGCTAGAGGTTGGATGTTTGGAGCAGCCCCATAAGCAAGCTGTGTTCCAAATACATGGTTCCCTCCCGTTGTGAGCAGAATCTTAAGATGGCTTCCAAGACCTTTGCTCCTTGATGATACTCCTGAAATTACAATATTTTATATTGCAAAAGGGAGATTATGGAGGGGTGGAGGGGCTCTAATTTAATCATGCAAGCCCTTTAAAAGCAGAGTGTTCTTCAGCATAAATCAGTAGCCTTTTGACTACACAGGATGACTCTAAAATGTCCTCAAATATTCTCCGCCCCCCCCAGTTTTATTGAGACATAATTAAACTATAACATTGTGTAAGTTTAAGGTGTGCAATGTGTTGATTGGATACATTTATATATTGCAAAATGACTACCACCATAGCATTAGCTAACACTTCTACCCCATCACATAAATACCACCCAGACTCTTTTGCTAGGGTCCTGATACCTGTCTATTTTTGGTTAACTCCCTGGATTTAGCTCCCTCTCTTCTCACTTCCTGGTGAGTGACTTGCTCTGATTAACCAGGAGTGTGCAGGAAGCTGAAGGCTGAGCTGGTAGGCTGCTCAGTGTGGTCTCCCAAGCACAGGTAGGGCCTCTATGGAAGCCAGTTACTGAGGGTACCATAACCTTTTAGGTCTTGGTACTTCCATTCAATAATATCAGTTCAAGCTAGTTGTAGAAAGTAGGCTAGGTGTCAGGGTGGGGGAGGGTGTCTGTGACCATGAGCAACTTTCTTTGACTTTATCAAATCTAATTTTATAAAGTGTGAAACTCAGGTACTAATCCCTACCTTGTTATGAAGGTAATATATGTGTGAAAGTTTTCTAAGCCATTAGGAGAGAGAAACTAGTATATAATCCGAGTGTTCATCACCACCATCACAACCACCATCATGACCACCGTCATTGCCATCATCACAACCACTACCACCACCATCATTACCATTATAATCATCACCACCATCACCATCACCACCACCATTATCACCATCATCATCATCAACACTACCACCATCACTATCACCACCACCATCATCACCAGCTTCATCATAACAAAGTTGATCTAAAAAGTGAGTGATCTGGTTTGATACTTCAAATGAGCCAAATCAGATCACAGCAGGCTTATCGTTGCACTTAATCTCCCTATTTGAGAATGTTTTTGTGCTGGCCAAGGTGAGAAATTAGCTGTTTTTTAGATCCCATAGTCTAATATGTATTAGATATCTGCAACTGACTGGTGTCAAGATAATGGAAGGATGTAGAAAAGATCACACACTTGCCTGGTGGCTGAGGTCAACATTAAAAATAGGCAAAAAACTACTCTTTCATTTTTCTCACTTTTCAAATGAGTAAGAATTGATTTTCAGCTACCAAAAGCAGCAATCTTCAGCCAGCCACCTGTGGAATTTAAGGTATTATGCATGATTAATTACCAAATAATTCAGGCAGGACTCTTTGTAAGGAGATCATTTTAAGCCTTTCTGGTGGCAGACTGTGCTGCTAACAAGAAAAAAGAGATACTTTAATATTATTCAGTTTCTAAATACATTTCCTTTAAGAAAAACTTGTGCTGGCACAAAAAATATGTGCTGTCTTCCTCTGGGATTTTTGATATGGCCATCTTAAAGTGATGGTTACTTCCCATCTTGCCAAGTGAGGGGGGGCATCAAGGTGCACAAGAAATGCCGTAAAGCAGACTGACCTTCTTTTCATCTTTTCTTCGCAGAAGTTGTCTATGCAACATATTAAAAATCGACATTTACCTTGAAATGTTCAAATTCTTTCAGAGTTAATAGGTTTATTAAGAAGCAGATTTTGTTTTAGAAAGAGATTTAATTCTAGAAATGCAATTGCCTCAATATCATTTTATAGGGAAATGTTTTTTTATAACCAGTGTTATAGCAAAACGCTGCCTCATGAAGAAAGCAGAACTGCTGGAACATTGGTGGGATTGTTATCAACCAAACTGGGGCCCATGTGCCCACCAGCAATAAAGCCAATCTACTGACACAAGGTTGTGGTGAAGGAAAGTGCAGCTTTAATTGCAGGAGCCAAGAAAGGAGTCTAGGCAGTTAACACTTAAAAGATCCAAACTCCCTGATGGCTTTCAGGGAAATGTTTTTAAAGACAGAGTGAGGGAGGGGTGTTGTGGGGTGTGTGATCCACTAGTGGACATTCTTCTGACTGGTTGGTGATGAGGTAATCAGGAGTCAATGCCATCAACCTTCTGGTTCCAACTGGTCTGGGGTCTATGTGCTTGTGGACAGCATACAGTTAACTTCTTCCACCTGATGGTGGTTCCAGTCTTTGCAAAACAGCTCAAAGGACATGGCTTAGAATACTATCTGTAGTTCTTGAGGAGGCACTAAAGGTCCTTGACTTTATTTACTGGCTAAAGTATTATTATTTTTTCTTGCTTGACTGTTTTCCTTTCTTTCTGCATGTTCTCACTTCTCTGATTAAATTCACTCTTTGGAACTCAGGGAAGGCCCAGGAGGCTAACGTTTTTCTACAGACAAGAGGCAGGTGGAGGGCTTCCCTGGTGGCGCAGTGGTTGAGAGTCTGCCTGCCGATGCAGGGGACACAGGTTTGTGCCCCGGTCCAGGAAGATCCCACATGCCATGCAGCGGCTAGGCCCGTGAGCCATGGTCACTGAGCCTGCGCGTCCGGAGCCTGTGCTCCGCAACGGGAGAGGCCACAACAGTGAGAGGCCCACGAACTGCAAAAAAAAAGAGGCAGGTGGAGGGTGTGGGGCGTGGGGTGGCCGGAGGTCTGTTCCAGGAAGGTCCCATAGGGTACTACTCAACCAGGGTGGGGGCAGAGGGTGCAGTTTGAGAAGCACAATCACAAAGCTGGTTGAGGTGATCTTCTTCCTGCTCTCCAGGTCATGGTGTCATACTGAGTGAAATTAGGGTCCTCCTAGAAAACCAATGAAAAACCTCTCACTCCACAGATAATGATTACTCTAAAAAGGTAAGTCATAAAATACAAGTGACCATGATTGCAATGCCACTCAATGGACTGTCATGCCACCATCAACGCTCAGTTTATGAAAATAGCCTGGAAAATATGATAGAATGTTAAGCAATAAAATTAAGAAATAAAACTGTATGAACAGTATATCCTATCTCATTTAACACTTTTTAATTGTTTAAAAAAGCATTGAAAAGAAATAGACCATATTATTCTTATTTTACTTTTTCTCCATTTGCCAAATGCTTTTACTGAGCATGTATTACTTTCATAGCAATAAAGGAAAAGACTGAAAACAAGAGTAAGAAGAAGAGAGCAAGGCCCAGAGTGTGGGTGAGGCTGTGCTCCTGACAGGCTGGGGATCTGAGCTCAGCCCCTCTCATACCTCCCTTTTCTCTCCAGAGAAGGTGGGTAAACACTGGAATGAATTCCAGCACATGAGCATGAAGGGCATTTCCAGACCTGTTTACTTATCCATTCTCCTTTCCTAGGTGAAGATGCTTGAGGGCAGAAACCTAAATTTATTGCTGGGGCCATGAGTGAAGGCAGGTTTACTCAGATATGGGGTACATCTTTAAAATAGACTTTGAGCATTTTCAAATTATTCTCACTGAGGCATGGAAGGTATTGCTCTCGGAGGGACAGCAGTCTTGAAGCAGTATCTTATTTCCCTGCTCAGGTATTGAACCTAGCCACTAGTCCACAAGGGAGTAACATATACACACTACTATATATAAAATAGATAAAAAAGGACCTATCATATAGCACAGGGAAATATACTCAGTATTTTGTAATAACCTATATGGGAAATAAATCTGAAAAGAATATATATATATAATATAAAATATTAGTAAGT
>NW_020175397.1:60685-63423 GCF_003031525.2 Neophocaena asiaeorientalis asiaeorientalis
AACATTAATAGTATGTTATTAATAATAAATATATTAGTATATTATTAATATTGTTAACAATATATTATTAATATTATATTAATAGCATATTGATAACATACTATATTATTATGATGTTAATTTTGATGTATTATATTATTATATATCATAATAATATAATATGTAATAATATAATAACATATATTATATATAATATTATAATAATATAATATATAAAGAACTTATTCTTTCCCAATTTTGATTCCTTTTATTTCTTTTTATTCTCTGATTGCTGTGGCTAGGACTTCCAAAACTATGTTGAATAAAAGTGGTGAAAGTGGACATCCGTTTCTTTTTCCTGGTCTTAGAGGAAATGCTTTCAGCTTTTCACCATTTAGTATGTTGTTAGCTGTCAGTTTGTCATATATGGGCTTTATTATGTTGAGGTAATTTCCCTCTATGCCCACTTTCTAAAGAGTTTTTGTCACAAATGAATGTAGAACTTTATCATAAGCTTTTTCTGCATCTACTTAGATAATTGTATGGTTTTCATTCTTCAGTTTCTTAATGTGGTGTATCACATTGATTGATTTGGGGATAGTGAAAAATCTTTGCTTCCATAAAATAAATCCTACTTGATCATGCTATATAATCCTTTCAGTGTATTGTTGGATTTGGTTTGCTAATATTTTGTGAAGAATTTTTGTGTGTATGTTCATCAGTGATATTGGTATTTTTTAATATCTTTGGTTTTGCTATCAGGGTGACACTGGCCTCATAGAATGAGTTTGGAAGTGTTCCTACCTCTGCAATTTTTTGGACTAGTTTGATAAAGATCGGTGTTAACTCTTCTCTAAATGTTTGATAGAATTCACCTGTGAAGTCACATGGTCCTAGACTTTTGTTTGTTGGGGAGTTTTTAAATTACTGATTCAATTTCATTACTGGTGAATTACCTCCATTTCTCAGTAGTGCTGGGAAAACTGGACAGCTACATGTAAAAGAATGAAATTAGAACATTCTCTAACACCATATACAAAAATAAACTCAAAATGGATTACAGACCTAAATGTAAGACGGAATACTATAAAACTCTTAGAGGAAAACATAGGCACAACACTCTTTGACATAACCTGCAGCATGATCTTTTTTTGATCTGTCCCCTAAAGTAAAAGAAACAGAAGCAAAAATAAACAAATAGCACCTAATTAAACTTAAAAGCTTTTGCACAGCAAAAGAAATCATAAACTAAAGGAAAAGACAACCTACTAAATGGGAGAAGATATTTGCAAATGTTATGACAAATAAAGGGTTAATATCCAACATATATAAACAGCTCACACAATTCAACATTAAAAAAAACAAAGAACCCAATTAAAAAATGGGCAGAAGAACTGAATAGACATTTTTCCAAAGAGGAAATGCAGATGGTCAACAGGCACATGAAAAGATGCTCCACATCACTAATCATTAGGGAAATGCAAATCAAAACCCACAATGATATATTATCTCACACCTGTCAGAACGGCCATCACCAAAATGAACACAAATAACAAACGTTGGCGAGGATGTGAAGAAAAGGGAGTGTTGGTGGGAATATAAATTGGTGCATCCAATATGGAAAACAGTATGGAGGCCACTCAAAAACCTAAAAATAGAACTGTTATATGACCCAACAATTCAACTCCTGGGTATATATCCGAAAAAAAACAAAAACTCTAATTTGAAAAGATACATGCACTCAGTGTTCATGGAAGCATTACTTACAATAGCCAAGGTATGTAAGCAGCTTAAGTGTTCATCAACACATGAATGGATAAAGAAAATGTGGTATATATACATACATATATATAGGAATACTACTCAGCCATAAAAAAGAATGAAATTTTGCCATTTGCAGCAACATGAAAGGACTTGGAAGGTATTATGCTAAGTGAAATAAGTCAAGCAGAGAAAGACAAATACTGTGTGATGTCACTTATATGTGGGATCTAAAAAACACAACAAACTACTGAATAAAACAGAAAGAAAGCAGACTCACAGATATAGAAAACAAACTGAATAAAACAGAAAGCAGACTCACAGATATAGAAAATAAAACAGAAAGAAAGCAGACTCACAGATATAGAAAACAAACTAGCGATTACCAGTGGGGAGAGGAAAGGTGGGAGGGGCAATACAGGGGTAGAGGGAAAAGGGTTATGATGGGATTATATGAAATCATGTGTGTGAAAGTTTTCAAAACTGTAAAGCACTATAGATATTTTAAAAATCATTCAATAAAACATTAAAAAAAATATATATATATACATATTTTATACAAAATAATAACTCAAAATGGGTCACCAACTTAAATGTAAAACTTAAAATTATAAACTTCTGGAAATATACAAAGAAAAAGATCTTTGTGATCTTGTGTTAGGCAAATATTTCGTATTTATGACCTCAAAAGGACAATACATTTTTTAAAAATCGATAAAGTGAGCTTCATGAAAACTGAAAATTCTGCTCATCAAAAGACAAGTCATACACTCGGGAAAATATCTGCAGATCACATATCTGATAAAGTACTTATATCTAGAATATATAAAGAACTCTTTTTTTTTTTTTTTTTTTTTTTCATTACCTGGGCCTCCCACTGCTGTGGCCTCTCCCGCTGCAGAACACAGGCTCCGGACGCACAGGATCAGCGGCCATGGCTCACAGGCCCAGCCGCTCCGCGGCATGCGGGATCTGCCCAGACCGGGGCATGAACCCGC
>NW_020175397.1:63467-86977 GCF_003031525.2 Neophocaena asiaeorientalis asiaeorientalis
GGCCATGGCTCACGGGCCCAGGTGCTCCGCGGCACGTGGGATCCTCCCAGACCAGGGCATGAACCTGTGCCCTCTGCATCGGCAGGCGGACCCTCAATCACTGCACCACCAGGGAAACCCAAGAATATATAAAGAACTCTTGAAACTAAATAATAAGAAAACAAACAACCCAAATTTTTAAAAATTAGCCAAAGATTTGAACAGGCATTTCACTAAGGAATATATATGGATGGCAGAAAAGTACATGAAAAGGTATTCAACATCATTAGTCATTAGGGAAATGCAAATTTAAAACCATAATGAAATACCATCTTATGCTTATTAGAATGAGGAAACTTTAAAAGACATTAATAAACATTAGCAAGCATTAGAGAAACCAGAGCTCTCATACACTACTGATGGATATAAAATCATTTTGAAACAGTTCAGTAGTTTCTTAAAAAGTTTAAAATTTACCTACATGCTGCCCAGCCTTCTCAATCCTAAGTATTTACCCAAGGGGACTGGAAGCACATGCCGACACAAACATACACATGTGAATGTTCATAGCCACTTTGTTTGTAATAACAGAACGCTGGAAACAATCTGAATGTCCATCACCAAAAAAAGGAGTGCACCAGTAATTCATGCTACAACATAAATGAATCTCAAAAATATTACACTCAATGAAAGAAGTCAAACCACAAAAAAAAGGACAGATTCTGATTCCATGTACTATATAAAACTCTAGAAAATAAAAATAAATCTATGGTGATAAAGCAGATAATGGTTGGGTGGGTTGTAGGCAAATGGGAAAGATTACAATGGGGTGCAAGCGAACTAATAGACACACTGACTCTCTGGTTGTGGGGATATTTTCACGGGTGTAGAATATGTCAAAACTCATCAGATTGCATTCTTGGAATATGTGATGCTTATTGTATGTCAATTATAACTCAACAAAGCTCTTTTTAAAATAAAAATACAAATCTTAAGAGATTAGATGTAAAAGTTCTCCAGCCCTCACTATTGAAGTGTGGCCTGTGTACCAGCAGCATCAGCATTGCCTGAAAGCCTGGAATAAATGCAGGACCTCAGGCCCAGCCCAGACATACCGAACCAGAATTTGCATCTTCACAAGATCCCCATTGTCTTGGGTGCATATTAAAACTGGAGAAACACTGCTCCAGATGAAGTGTGTCTCGGGGCGGGCCTGTCCACGAGGGCATGGGATCTGTTTTTGTGCTTCTTTCCTCCCCCAGTTGGAGAAGCTGGGGAAGAATGCATGCCACTGTGTACCCACTGCGTAGGGAGCTGGCCCAAGAATGTCAAGGCTCCTCTTTCCAAAAGCACAGCAGCCAACAGAGCCTGGAGGAGTGGGGAGTTGAGGGAAGATGTACAGATTCAGGCAGGTCTAACCTGGAGTCTGGTGTGTTGCATGTGAACCTGAATCACAGAAAGGAGGCTTGGTGGGCCTGCCTTTGTTGCCCTCTATGCACTGGTGCCTCTCTCTCTCCCTCACACACACACACACACACACACACACACGCACGCACACACACACACACACATACACACACATCACCCCAACATCCAGGCCCTGCTGCCTGCACCTCTGATGCCCAGTGGCAGGCTTGAAGGAAACCTGTTAGACCGAAGCACCATCCACACACACGGCTGCCTCTCCTGTGTCCTTTCTTCTACTTCCTCGTCATGGAATCCCAAGGATTCCTCCCTTCCCCACCCACACAGGTCAAAGCTTTGTGGCAGTGGCACAGGGCAGTGGGCACAGCCATAAATCAAATTGCTGCCTGTTTGTCTTTTAGTCTTCCCTCCTTCACTACACGGCAAAGGCACCCTCACCAGGCTGGCCTCCATCTGATGCAGTTCTAAATCTCAAGCCAGCAGCACTGACTCTATATTCGTCGGCCCCAGGATTTTCCAAGCAGTTGTATTACTTGAAAATATAGTTGAAAAAATGCTAAGAAAAAGACATCAGTCTTTTGAATTGAATCCAGTTACCTATAGACAGGAAGTTATTTTTTTTTTTTAAAACCCACCATTTGTTTTCTCTCTCCCAATTATTTTAACATTAGACATGGGTCATGCCGTTGTCCAGGAGCTGTATCAAGAGGCTGTGTGGGCTACTCACAATAACCAAAACATGGAAATAACGTAAATGTCCATCAACAGATGAATGGATAAAAAAGATGTAGTACATATATACAATGGAATATTACTCAGACATAAAAAAGAATGAAATAATGCCATTTGCAGCAACATGGATGGACCAGAGATTAACATACTAAGTGAAGTAAGCCAGACAGAGAAAGGCAAATATCATATATCACTTTTACGAAGAATCTAAATTATGACATAAATGAACTTATCTACGAAGCAGAAACAGACTCACGGACATAGAGAACAGAATTGTGGTTCCCAGGGGGGAGAGAGGGGAGGGGAGGGATGGATTGGGAGTTTGGGGTGAGCAGATGCAAACTATTATATATAGGATGGATAAACAACAAGGTCCTACTGTATAGCCCAGGGAACTCTATTCAATATCCTGTGATAAACCATAATGGAAAAGAATATTAAAAAAGAATGTATATATAAGTGAATCACTTTGCTGTACAGCAAAAATTAACACAACATTGTAAATCAACTATGCTTCAAATAAATAAGAGGCAATGTGCACACACCAAGGACTGGAAAATTGTGGGTGGGGGGACAGTAACTGCTTTGCTGGCACTTATTGTGTTGCCTTTCAAGGGATGAGAGAGAAGGAGGGGGGATAAATAGATAAATTAGATAGATAGATAAATAGATAGATAGATGATAGATAGGTAGACATAGAGATAGGAAAATGTCTACAAAGGGAGAATACCATAGGACAAGGCTGTCCCTGTGCTATGATAAAAGGATGAGAGTGAGGCAGCATTAAGGTTGAAAAAATAATAAGTAAACTAAAAATAGAGAAGATAGACAAAATAAAAGGAAATTTGGCATTAAAACTCTCCTAAATATACTACGTGAGATATTACAAAACCCCTTTAAGTCTGCTACCGAATGTGATTTAATTGATTAGTTAGTGTGACTTATTAGATAAAAGCTTCCATAAGCTGTATGGTAGTTAATGTGATACCACAATAGGCTCTTTTATATTTTAGAAACATTCTTTGAATGGATTTAGACTCAGGTTTAACAAACAACACTCTCCTAGATTCTATTTCCGTCAAGATTCCTTATTCCAGGGGAGCAGATGCCATGAGAAGAAGCTAAATCTTGTTAATAATCCTGCATGTGCAAAAAATGCATTCCCTGGAAAGTGCTAAGTGTCCACAAAATGGCTGTAGAAGGGGAAAAATTTAATTCATCTGTGCCTTTTGGTTATTCCCTTTTCTGGTAGAATTAGTGGTATTGATTTTTATTTGTAAGCATAAAGCTGGTTCCATTTCTTTTTCCTTGACTGAATAAATGTGTCAGCTAAAATTTCTCTACTAGAAAGTCACAGACCCTGGATTTGAGATCTGCCTCCCCTGATTAACCGTGACTTTGAACAAATTACTTAATCTCCCTGAGAGTATTCATATGGAAAAAGAAGCAATCATGTTTTTACAATTAAATTAGATAACGAATGTGAAAGTGCATTAATAAATGTAAAATATTAAAAAATCGAAACTTATTATCATTATTACTATTATAATTTGTATTCTTTTAAAGAATACATCATATGATTAAGCTGACAGAAGGAATCTGAACAGAGTTTTGATCCACTCACTACATTTCCATAAAAACAGATCCCGACAGATCTCTGTTGTAGAATGTAAAGAAGGAAACTACAACCTTCAGATATACGCAATGCCTAGCTCCAAAGCTTCCTTACGGCTCGGAACAGGCCTGAAGTAAGTCCTACCCATTAATTCTCTATGTGTTGACTATACACCTCGACAGTCCTGGGTTTCTCTGCAGGAAAGGATATTGAGAGAGATTCCAAATGAACAAGGGGACTTTCAAGAAAGTAACCATTGAGAGACAATTCTCTTTAGTTTTTCTGCACCTCATCATCAATTTTGTTCCAGACTATCATCTCAAGGATATTTGTATAGCAAATGGCTTGGAAGATAGAGATAGTGTCTCCCTCTGGGGCAGAGAGTAGATTTATCTCCTGACCAGGATAATAAGGGTAGCACCTTCTTCTGTGGCGTGGGTTGGGGTTCTGAATCTCAGAGTTCCTCGGCTATGATAACAAACTCACTGTCCACATGTGCCCCTCATGGGACATGGACCGCAAGGGGAACTGAAATGCACCCATAGTTCATGCTGCCTCCTGTGCCACAACCAAGTCCTTTGTCTCTGACCCAGGAGTCTTGCATCTTCTGCCAGCATCTAGAAAGTGTTGGCAGGCTGACTTATTAGCTTGAAAGTCGTATGAAATCTCTGACCCTTCACAGTAACTTTCTCTGGGTGGCTAATGATGATTCCTGAAGTGTTTGGGCATTTTTGAAACATCCTGTTAAGTAATGATTTGGACAATCCCACCTTCACCATCAGGGGCTTCAGGGAACCTGTAAGACTCAATAAAGCAGAGCTTCTCAAACTCGAAGGAGGATTCAAATTCTCATTCAGTCAATGTGGGATGAGTCTAAGATTCTGAATTTCTCACAGCTTCCAGGTGATGCTACACCTGTTTGTCCGTGGACCACACTCTGAGTAGCAAGGATATTAACCATTGTTCTTCCAAGTATGGTCACAGGATAATCTGATTCAGATTTAACCCCAGGTGCTTGTTAGAATGAGATAGTCCTGAACACAACACAGATTGCACAAAAAGCCCTTGAACAGGACTGCATTTTCAATGAAACTTGCAGTGGCTCTTTTGCATACTAGTGTTAAAGGGCCACCATTCCAATTTCTCAGCAAGTGCAGGCTTTTGCAGCTGGTGCCAAACTGGAAGAAGCCTAGGTCCCCTCCTTTATCACTTCAAGCCCGTAGAGGATGGGGCAAGGCAGAGAGGTCTCAGGAATTACCTTTACCAGATCACAGTCAGCAGGATTTACGGGGTGATGTTCCAAAGATGATTTGGAGAAGCACAACCTGTGTAGAATCAAGATCTACATGGAAGCATGCCACCCCATCTCACTCTGAGAAGGCTACATGATCATTCACTCACAAAGGCACAGAACAGCATTAATCTTGCACTGATGTAAGCAGGTTTTCCTGGAGAGTTCCACACAGTCTAAAGCATGCACTAACAGGGCTGAGAGAGGGTCTCTGTAGAGCTCTCTGTCACCCCTCCCCATTGGGTGGGCTGCATTGAGTCACTGGCCCTGGGCCTCAGGGATCTGTCTGTGAAATCAAGTTTAAGGCCAGATTTCTAAGAAAGATTTCCTCCAACTCTCAAGTGCTAGGTTCTAAATCATGTTTTCTAAGTGAATCTATCTGTTATGGGCTGAACTGTTTTCCCTCAAACTTCGTATGTTGAATTCCTAACCCTCAGGACCTCAGAATGTGACTGTTTAGAGATTGGGCCTTTAAAGAGGTAATTAAGTTAAAATGAGGCTGTTAGGGTGAGCTGGTGTCCTTACAAAAAGAGAAAATTTGGACACAACATGCACACATACAGAGAAAAGACCACATGAGGACAGAGGAGAAGGTGGCCGTCTGCCAGTCAAGGAGAGAGGTCTCAGAAGAAATCAAACCTGCTGATACCTTGATCTCAGAAATCCAGCCTCTAGAACTGCAGGAATGTAAATGTCTGTTGTTCAAGGCACCCAGTTTGTGGTACTTTGTTAGAGCAGCCCTAGCAAACCAACACGCTATCTCACAATTAAAGGAGTTCCCAGACGCAACATTCTCAGTTATCCCTACAATCTCTATTTTATAACCATATCAACCGGGAAGTACTTCCTTAAAGGTTATCTATATTCCTTCTACTGGGATAAAGTTTCCTTTTTTTGTCTTTCTTTAGTAATAATGAGAAAATATCCACCGCTTTCTGTATAATATATTTTCACAAAGATAAGCACTCTAAATAAATCATCTTTTTCCAGACTGAATAAATTGAACTCCTAGAACCCCAACAGGAAAAAAGGGGAGAACCCACCCTGGTCTAAAAGTGCAGACACGAAAAGAAATGGGGGAGGGGTGATAATGAGAAACCGTGATGCTGGTGAAAACTAAGTCTCAGGGTCTCATTTCTGCGTCCTTTCCTTCCTGCTGTATTTTGTGTTTGGTTTCCATGGAAATCCTCATTGGTAGGTGATTTCTCCTCACAGAAGCTACAGGCAGATTTTTCAATGTACACTACTCAGTGATTTATGGAGCCCACACAAAGCTGGCAGGAATGATGGTGTGAGTGGTGCAGTGATGACTGGTGGCAGGGCTGGCTGATCTGTCACCTGTGTGAGCCCCAGAGTGCTCAAAGAGCAGAAGACACCGCTGTGCGGGCCATAAGTCCTGAACCAGTGAAGTCTTTGTGGGGTCAAAAGATGCAACTTTCCTCTTCCTCTTGGAAACTGTATTTGAAAACTCCAGGGCACCATCAAATCTAGGGAATGGTATCAGACATCCAGGGATCTCATTTCAGTTTGTGATGTCACACACATGGACACAGGTCACCATCTGGCTGCCTGCTCCAGGCTTCCTGCAATGAACTGGCTCCAGGCATTGGGTCTGGAAACACGGTGGACTTGATTCCTCAATCCTGTCTTCCCATTAGGACAACCTGGGGAGCTTTTCCAACACCCAGACTCCCCCTCTGCAGACCCAAAACACCAATCTTCCCAGGGGGCACACGTGGAGAGCTCAGGACCTACAATCTCCCAAGGAGCTGGATGTGCTCCGGACACAGTGGGGCTGGTGGGGAAGCGGGCAGAGCTGAGGCATCTTTAATGCAGATTCCTGCTGTTCCTCTTGTCCTTCTCATTCTGCAGGTCCTTTGATGTGGCCACCAGCTGGCATCTCTGTCTGCCAGTCTTTCCTTGCCCTCCTGTGCCAGATGCACCTCCGGCCACCTAGCGTGGGCTTTGGGGTAAGGTCACAGGTCTCAAGTCCAGCTTTACTACCTTGGCCTCCCTGCACTGTGGCTCTCCCACCAAGGAGATGGGAATCATAATATCCCTATCGGAAGGGTTCTTTCAAGGATGCTACATCTGAGCAGGGCTCCGAACTCCACACAGGGACACTAAGTCAGCATTTCCTGGTTTTATCATCCCTCTCTCTAGAGTATAAGCTCCTCAGAGACAGTGCATTCTGGCTATTTTGTCGCTGAATCCCCAGAGCCTGGAACTTTACTAACACCCTGAAAAAATACGTTTTAGTTGAATAACCTAATGAATGAAGAGCAAAGAAATGAACTGTGATACAAACTAGTGAACAAGCATCTCCTCATTTAGGCTGCCTTTCATCTTTATTTCCTTCTACTTACTATCCTTTTTCAACCCGCAATCAGAGACACCTATTTGGAATTCAAAACAGATTGTTTCTCCTACACCTATACCTACATCTCGAAGACATTGTTTAAATAATAACTACCAGTGTTTCCTGTGTAACCAAAAGTCCAAGTTTAGAATTCCACAGAAGACTTTCCCAGACCTGCCCCACCTTCCAGGCCAGCATCACTGTGGAAGGACAGTTCTGGGTACCTGGATCTTCCCTGGTATTGCAGTCTCTGCCACCCCTCAGTGTACCTATGTCTTTCAAGACTCAGCTCAGGGGTGATCTTCCCCAGATTGGGACACCTTTCTTTGTCCCTAAAGAATAAATCAACATTCTCCTGTCCTCATATCTGTCACGCTGCCTGCATGTGCTTCCCCAAACAGTGTGAACTCCTGGAGAAAAGATATTGGGTACTGGACCTTTATTCCCTCTGCACCAAGCTAAGCACCAGGCACAAAATAAACACTCACTTTATCTTGGCACTTATGGTGAGTTAATTTTAATTGATGAACATATGGCAGTTCTACTTCATTAATGAGCAAAAGAATTGATAAAAGGTTCTTTTATTATTAAATAAGAGGTTTTTTAAAAAAAAATTAAAGTCCTACTGTACCAATAAACATTAAGCATATACAGTCCATCCTTATCATTCACAGATTTCGTATTTGCAAGTTCACCTACTCCCTAAATTTCATTTGTCATCCAAAAGTCAGTACTCAAGTCATTTTCACAACCAATCACAGATGTGTGCGGAGCAGCGAGAGATGTGAGTCAGTTGATGCACACCTTCCCCGCTGACATGGGGCAAGGCAGCCTCGGCCTTCCTGTTGCAGCTCACATTGTAAGCGTGTGTACTATTTGTGGTCTACTTAGTGCTATGTTTTTCACATCTTGTGCTTTTTTTCAGTAACTTCAATGTTTAAAATGGCCCCAAGCATAGTGCCAAAGTGTTGCCCAGCATCCCCAAGCACGAGAAGGCTGTGATGACAGAGAAATTACATGTCAGGTGTGCTCCATTCCAGCCTGAGCTTCAGGACTGTGAGCCGTGAGTTCACCGTTAATGAATCAACAATATATGTTCAGTGAGGTGTCTTTCAACAGAAAAACACATAAAACAAGGCTCTGTATTGGTCAGCTGATGAAAATGTGGTGGCCAGAGGCTCCCGGGAACCCAGCCCTTTATTTCCCCGGGAGTGATGATGTTCAGAAGTGGCTAATTCAGTAACTTTATAGAATGGAACAGCCTCAAATAATGAGAATTGACTGTATATCCCTTAAACTATTCACACGCAGGCCTTATAAAGGGCAGAACTTGAAAACCCAGGAAATTTATGCTACCATGGACGTGGGCACAAGGCAGGCGGTGGACTGGTTCCTGTGGCCACTGCAGACAGGTGTCAGCAGCAGCGGTCGTGTAGCCCAGCTGTCACTCCCATACACTGGTAGAAGCAGCACACTGTTTGTAAGACACCCACAGACCACGAGCTAGCTGTGCAACTTCGGACAGATCCACAAAGCTTTCTGGTTCTGTGAACTTATCGGCAAAATTACAGAGTTTGCCTAAATGATTTTGGAAGCCACTTCTAGCTCCCAAATGTTCTGTTTCTATAGTTATAAGACAAGTGCCTCTTTCATGGGGCTTGTCTAAGCCAGCCCTCAAGCATTGTTCTCTACTTCACTGAGCAAAGGAGCACATTTCTCACTGGATGTTTCCAGGACGTTGGAACAGTCCATTGTGCAAATTTCCCCTCTCAAGCAACAAAAACACAGGTAGAGAGCTGAAACAGACGCTCAGCCTCGGGCTAGGACCCAGGCATGAGTGAGTGGGAGGAAGGGGTTCTGTGTGGCTGACCCTTCTGTCTGGTTGGGAAGACAAAATAAATGCAAATGAAACAAACGTGAGTTGAGTGGCTAAGTGGATGATCCTGTGCTTCAGTGATAGAGATTCTGGAAGCCAAAGTTCCCCAGGGGCCACCCATTCTTGGTTTCCCTCTGCATTAAGTGACTCCACGATCCTTGTAATACCTGCCCGATGACCCAGATGTTCCCAGGCCATGGGAGTCTAAGGTCCAAAAGAAAAGGAAAGCTGAAATGACTGATGGTTTTGTAAGTCCATGCTTGAAAACTGACCTTGTGTCTCTAACATTCCATCAATTCCTGAGAGTTTTGAAAGCTGGAAGAAGACACTCAGGCCTTGTGACCAACTATTTCTCTTTCCTCAGCTACGTGCTGTGAGTGTGCAACTAACTGTATTTTAGGACTACAAGGTGATCCTTCTAGTCCTTCTGAGAACCTGCGCACCAAGGTCCAAGACACACTTTGATGACACCATTGCCTGATGTGGCACCCAAGAAGGAAGCATCCATCCGACCTGGAGATTACAGAAGCCACTTTGTGGTTAGTGGGAGAGGACCTCTTGGGATTTAGGCCCCTGAACACATTTCCATGCCACACATTCTCTCCTGACTTCTGCAGGATGGTGTTTCAAAGTGTAGTGATGATGAAGGAGGTGGTCTGTCTCAGGAGAGAACAGAGTCTTTCTAAGTGACTTTTACCAGGTTCCCAAACGTAATGCCTCATCTATTCATCAGGCATAATCTTACATTTATTTGAGGGGTGTCTCAGGGTTTTTGTGAGAATTACATGAAGCACAATGTGGGTGCAGTACTTAGGACACTGCCTTGGCCCCTGGCGCCCCTGGTGGTCATTATTTCTTAAACAGAAGGCATTTATTGTGGATCACACAAGTATATGGTTTAAATATTCAGTTACAATTTAAGCACATCCATGTGATATTAGAACAGGGCTTTATCTTTCCCTCAAGATTAAAATGCAGAACACAGCCCTCCAAAATGTCAGGTGTCAACAATGATGTGAAACCACACCACCTCCACCCCAGGATGAAGAAACAGGCGTGAACCAGCACAGTCAGCCTTGCTCACAACCTCCTTCTGCAGCCACAAGCTGGACTGAATTTGTCTTCCTCAGAAGCCATTGTCTCTCTTAGAAACCTATTGAGCAACTGTAATGAATTGCAGAGATGGAACTTTCAATTCAAAATATACATAAAAATCTCAGTAGAATATGATTTGAAATTCACGGGATGTTTCCACTTCAACTTATTCCCATTTCCCCCTCTGAGTAAACTGAGGTTTGAGAGAAAGGAAGTAAAGAGAAGAAGGAACTTTTTTTTTCCTGCACTAATCCCCTGGCAGATTTTGCTCATCAGCTTCTCCTGTGAAAGACGGTGTGTTGAGATGGCACAGTTTCAGTCGCCATGGAAACGTGTCATAAAAGGTCCAGTTATGAAAGAGCAGGGTCTTCTGGTTGCCATAGGCAATGCTTCCCTAATGGTTTTTCAAGGCTGGGATGTGTTTATGGTCTCTGTGTCTATTTATTTGTATCAAAGACTACAGCTTGCCTGTGTGATCTTTAGCATTTGCTTTTAAGATTTTCCTTCCTTTGTCTGTCTTCTACTTTGTGAAAACAAATTAATCTCCCAGAACATGACAACCACTCCATACCATCTTCAATAAGAAATGTTATTTGTTTTATGAAACAAGATGGTAGGAAAATAAAGTTTTGCTTCTTCATGTTCGAAGGTATAGAAAGACCATCCTTTTAGCTTGTGCTAAATCCTGGGGGTCATATTTGCCTCCTGACTCAGGGCAGACAGAGAGTGCTTCACCTTCACTCTAACCTCTGTCTCCATGGTGGCAGGTGGGGTACATTCACTCATTCATTCATTCATTCAAAAAGCATATATTGAGCATCCAGCCTGTGTAAATCCTGGACAGACACTGAAGTGGACACAACAATTAACTCAGCATCTTGTCATTGGTCATGATGCTCCTGCAGAAAGAGGGATCCAAGTCTGGGGACAGAGGTCTGGGTAGACAATGTATTTTTTTAATAGTAATGTATTACTTAATTTTTTATATTAAAATTTATTTTAAAATCTCTATTTTTTATTGAAGTGTAGTTGATTAACAATGTTGTGTTAGTTTCAGGTGTACAGCAAAGTGATTCAGTTATACATATATATATATATATATATATATATATATATATATATATATATATATATATATATATATATATATATATATATATATATATATATATATATATATATATATATATATATATATATATATATATATATATATATATATATATATATATATATATATATATATATATACACATATATATATTCTTTTTTAGATTCTTTTCCATTATAAGCTATTACAAGATATTGAATATAGTACCCTGTGCTATACAGTAGGTCCTTATTGTGTATCTATTGTATATATAGTAGTCCATATATTAGACAATGTATTTTTAAATTATCTATCATGCAGAAGCTTTTCCTATAGATAACTAAGCAGTAAATGCATTAACTAAGAAAGATGAAAGATAAAGCCAGTCTCTGGCCATATTGAATGTCTCCCTAACTTGGTGGCTACAGGTCAATATAGAGCCTGGCTGAGTAATCCATTTGGGGAGACCTGAGAAGTCATTGTGTACTATTGTAGTGATCTGTTTTAGATCACTTTGGAAGGCAGTTGTTCTCTAATAGACTGACTAAAAGCCCTCAAGCATACACACATGTGGCCGTGCTCTTCAAAGTGGGGGGCTGGCATAAGGAATGACCAGGTATAGCCCACCCAGGCTGCACTGGGGAGCAGAGATGGTCCCTGGAGCTGGAGGGGTGGGGGACAGACAGTGGGTGTCTGGAGAGCCATCCATGGCATGAGGGCGATGTCCCACAGCAAATGAGTGGTGACTGGAGGTATCCAAGTTGAAGATGGAATGCATCCTGGAGCTCTGTGACAAGAAATCAGCTTATGACCAGGACTCTTAGATAACTTCATAACTCAGTCTCTAGAGAGGGGCTTCTGAGACCAGCTTTTGACAATTTATAATATTCTCATAAAATATGTTAAGTGAAAAAAGCAAGTTGTAGAAGAGTGCATGCTCTACACAGCTATTTGGTTTAAATTAGAAAGGGAGAGAAAAAAGAATATGTGGTTTGTAAATGCAAAAACAAACACGAACAAAGAAAATGAAATAAAACCAGCATCTCTGGAAGGATACAATGAGTGGAGCCTGGAAATAGGACCTGGGCAGATGGGGACAGTCAAAGGGAAATTTCACAGACCACATTTTCATACTCTTTATACATGAACCATATCAGTGTACCACTGTTAAAAATTAGGTAAAGATTTTTAAAACTCTTAACTGATATTGTGTAAGGATTTATGAAGGACACAGTTGAGGCCACACAGCTTGTTGACAATCACAATATTGTGATATTCGGTTTCAGTTGGCACTCCTACAGACCCACTCATGCTGCCTCACTTCTTCCCCGCCTCAGCCCCCATGAAGCAAATGCTCAGATATCTTGCCTGGAAAATTGTTGCTACCCTCACTCCCACTGCACCTTATTTAAGTTGCTATCGTATAGTACATGGCATTGTGGTTTCCTAATTGTGTAATATCTATCTTCTTATTAAGTATTCTCTTAGAAAGGACTTAATATTTATTACTGAATTTAATTTCCATCAAATTTAATGAGGTAGTTCTTATTTTTCCCATTACAAACCTGAAGCTAAAAGTGATTGTTATAGACTGAATGTTTGTGCCCCAAATTCTTATGTTGAAGTCAAACCCCCAATATGATGTATTTGGAGGTGGGGCCTTTAGGAGGTAATTAGGTCATGAGGGTGGTGTACCCATGATGGGATTAGTGCCCTGATGAAAAGAGAAAGAGGCCAGAGACCTTTTTTTCTCCACCACTTGAGGATAGAGTGAGAAGGCAAACCGTCTGCAAGACAGCCTTCACCAGGAACTGAATCGGCCAGCACCTTGATCCCAGACTTCCAGGCTCCAGAATGGTGAGAAATTAATGTTGTTTAAGCCACCCAGTCAATGGCATTCTGTTATAGCAGCCTGAGCACATTAAGACACAATTAAGTCAACGTAAGCTCACACAGCTCTTGAGCCACAGAATTGGATTTGAACTCAGATAACTCAGATTCCAAGTCCCATATTCCCTTCCACACCATGCTCTTTCCTTATGAGGCTAGAAATATGTTCATAATCTTTGTTTAATCAACACCCTCTAACGCCTGGCAAAAGATGCTGGCTACGCTTGTTGTTTGCATGGACCCTGAGGGCAGACTTAAGCTAGGTTCCAGGCTATGGATGGAAGACTATCTTGGTGATAGTTGACAGCCTTCCATGATTTCCCCAGCAAGATGGCAGTGGTGGTCTCAACATTAGCTGGAAAAGTTTGCTCTTATCAGGTAATCCCATCTTGGGATCCCAAAGCAGAGGGACAGATCCACAATCTTGACTAAATTCACCAGCTCTAAGAACACTCTTGAAACAAAACCACTCTTTTCCCTCCCACACTCCAGGAGACAGACAGAGCCAAAGAAGCTTCTAGTGGAGCCACATTCTTATCACAGTCAGTCCCCAGAGTGGCTACTTTTAGGAGTTCTGCTACCTACGGTAAAACAAGAGCTTTCCAACATGCCTTACCTCTGCACTCTGAGCACTTGTGTTTCAAATGATAAACCCGCCTAAGGGACTATAATGAAGTCTTTTTCTTTTCCTTCCATTAAAGGAACTCAGGTGTCTCAAGTCTTTCCCACTTTCCCACTTTTTGTTTTACTTCCAGTCTGACACTTTACACAATATTCTGTACATTTCGTACACTGTGTTTATAAATAGGTGCACCGATCTCCTCCCTCGTGATAGAAAACTTGCGCCTCTGAAAGCATCAATACATTTAGCCTCTAAGCCAAACAAATATCAATTTTCATCCTGAACTCTTTCTGTCAATATCATACTTGGAGTATCGTAGTGCATGTCTAATGGCTGGCCAAAGTCCTTCGGCACAGCCCATTTCACAGCACTTGGCTCCTAATTGAAATTTCACAGTAGAATACTTAAGACACCACTCCAAATTACATTGCCATTTAAGCAAATGTGTTTTCCTAGTCATTTAACTGTATGTGATTTCCTCTTGGCTATATGCTTCTTATGATTTGCTGTTGGTTTCCATTGCAATTAAGTCCTTCCATATTTATTTGAGGATGTTCTAGAATGTCCTATTTCTCTGTGAACTGAATTTAACCCACTAGTGTAGTTTAGTAGTCGTGACAAATTGTGTGTCTTCAGAAGGAAAGAGGACATTTCCATTTTCAGAGGAGATACTAGTTCTTAGCTCTCCCTATTCCAGACTTTTCCAAATATTCAGTCTTTATTGGTTTCCTTACTTGTTCTCTCAAGCCTGATCCTAATATGAGATTGTTTAGGAACTAGATTTCACAGATAAGAAACACTTACAAATAACATTTACAGAATATTTCATTTGAAAATACAAAAACCTGTTAATAGGTCAAATAACAGTAATAATTCTCTTCTTTCTCCCTCTAGATGGATTTTTTTTAGTTATTATAGACATTTCAAATAAGCAAAAGGATGGAATAGTATAAGAAGTCCCTCATATACCCATGTTCCACCTTCAACAATTATCAATATTTTCTAATCTTGTTTCATCTATCACACTCACCCACAAATTTGAGGTGCTTAATGTCGGTGTTTCTAAATCATGGATAAAAATATTGATCAGGACAGGACAAAGCCCTCCACAGCGACCCGCCCCCAAGACAGATCTCCATCAAGTGACCTGGACCCTGGGGTATCATCACTACCAGCAGTCAACAAATGTCTGTTATCCTGGCTTCCACATGCCCTCTATCTCTACCTTGTCTACAAGGATACCTGGAAATACTTTACAAAAGGTACTAGTTATGAGGCCATACACTTTGGTAGTTACTAGTCTAAGAAACATTTTTGTTTAAAAAAAACCCCAAAACTCAGTTCACCATGGAGCTCAGTACATGATACTCAGTTTCTTTAGGTGCTTCTATTTTTCTCCTCTTCTTTGAATTGGAATTAAAAGGTGGACTGCTTCCCTCTCTTTGGGCAGCTTACTGCCATGGGATTGTGTCCCTCTTTTCTCTGAACCTTTTGAAATACGTCCTCCTAGAGTCTCGGGCACATAAATGACTTGCTCACATCTGTCCTTGCTGAGGCACTGACAACATACACTTTACAAAAATCAGTTCAAAATGGATTCTTTACCTAAATGTAAGTTGCAAAACTATAAAACTCCTTGAAGAGAAAAGACAGTCTCTTCAATAAGTGTTGCTGGATAAACTGTACAGCTACTTGTAAAAGAATAAAATTAGAACACACCCTAACACCATCACAAAAATAAACTCAAAATGGATTAAAGACCTAAATGTGAGGCTGGATACTATAAAATTCTTAGAGGAAAACATAGGCAGAACACTCTTTGACGTAAATTACAGCAAGATCTTTTTCGATCCACCTCTGAGAGTAATAAAAATAAAAACAAAAATAAACAAATGGGACCAAATTAAACTTAAAAGCTTTTGCACAGCAAAGGAAACCATAAAAAAGATGAAAAGACAACTCTCAGAATGGGAGAAAATATTTGCAAATGAAGCAACAGACAAGGGATTAATCTCCTAAATATGCAAACAGTTCATGCAGCTCAATATCAAAAAAACAAACAACCTAATCAAAATAATGGGAGGAAGACCTAAATAGACATTTCTCCAAAGAAGACATACAGATGGTTAAAAAGCACATGAAAAGATGTTCAACATCACTAATTATTAGAGAAATGCAAATCAAAACTACAATGAGGCATCACCTCACACCTGTCAGAATGGCCATCATCAAAAATTCTACAAACAATAAATGCTGGACAGGGTGTGGAGAAAAGGCAACCCTCCTACACTGTTGGTGGGAACATAAACTATGGGGGACAGTATGGCGGTCCCTTAAAAACAAAAAATAGAGCTACCATATGATCTGGCAATCCCACTCCTGGACATAAATCTGAAGAAAACCATAATTCAAAAAGATACATGCCCCCCAATGTTCATTGCAGCACTATTTACAATAGCCAGGACATGGAAGCAACCTAAATGTCCATTAATAGAGGAATGGATAAAGAAGATGTGGTACATATACACAATGGAATATTACTCAGCCATAAAAAAGAATATAATAATGCCATTTGCAGCAGCATGGATAGACCTAGAGACTGTCATACTGAGTGAAGTAAGTCAGACAGAGGAAGACAGATATCATATGATATCACTAAAAAAAATGCTATAAGTGAACATATCTACAAAACAGAAATAGAGTCTCAAATGTAGAAAATAAACTTATGGTTACCAGGGGGTAAAGTGGGGAGGGATAAATTGGAAGATTGTGATGGACACATACACACTACTATATATAAAATAGATAAATAATAAGTACCTACTGTATAACACAGGGAATTCTACTCAATACTCTGTAATGGCCTATATGAGACAAGAATCTAAAAAAGAGTGGATATATGTATATGTATAACAGAATCACTTTGCTGTACACCTGAAACTAACGCAACATTGTAAATCAACTATACCCCAATAAAAATTTTAAAAAGAAAAACCTCCTTGAAGATAACATAAGAGATTGTTACCAAACTCAGGTTCAGCTGCTCATCACTCAAAAGCCAACACTCAAGAGACAAGTGTTGGTAGGAAAGGAAATGTTGCTTTATTTAGGAAATGAGCAACCAGAGGAGAAGGTGGACTCAGGTCTCACAGAACAAATTCCCCCCTGCTGATCAGTGGGCAAGAGCTTTTAAATGGGAGTTTCACAGGTGTATAGGCAAAGGGAGGGGGCTGCATGCAGAACAGCACAGTCAGCTCTTATAGTGCTCTTGAAATTAGTCATGCATTGGTCTGATTAGCGTCATCTTGATTGTTTTAAGTACACTTAATCTTCAGTTCCAGGGTCATTTGTTACCATTTTCTTGAGGCCAATTCTCAAAATTATGTCATGGCTACATGGCTACAGTTTGTAGTTAACTTCTTCCACCTGTTGGGGGTTTCAGTATCTGCATAACAGCTCAAAGGTTATGGCTCAGAATATTATCTATAGCCCTTGAAGAGTAACTAAAAGTCCTTGACTCTGTTTAATGATTAACTATTATTATTTTGTCTCATTTGACTATTTTCCTTTGCTTCTGTATTTTCTCATTTCTTTTATTAAATTTATACTTTGGCTAAAGTATAAACAAACAAGAGGCAGGCAGAACGCTGCCTGGTGGGGGGAGGGATTCTGTCCTGGGAAGGCCACGTAAGGTCCTGCTCTGTTACAAGATGACCTTGGGTTGGGTGGTGACTTTTTAGATACAACACCAAAGGTAAAATCCATGAAGAAAATAATTCATGAGTTGAACTTCATTAAAATTAAAAACTGCTGCTCTCTGAAAGATACTGACAAGAGAATGAAAAGACAGGCCACAGACTGGTAGAAAATATTTGCAAAAGACATATCTGATAAAGGACTGTTACCCAAAGTGGGTAAACAATCTGAACAGACACCTCACCAAATATATTCAAAAGAAAAATAAGCATATTAAAATGAACTATATCATTAGGAAACTGCTAATTAAAACAGTAAGAAACCACTACACAGACACTAAAATGGATAAAATACAAAACGCTGACAACACCAAATTTTGACAAGGAGGTAGATCAACAAGAACTCTCATTCATTGTTGGTGGGAATGCAGAATGGTATAACCAATTTGGAAGAGAGTTTTGCAGTTTCTTACAAAACTAAACATACTCTTCCCATATGATCCAGCACTCATATTTCTTCATAATTAACCAGATGAGTTGAAAACTTATGTTCACACAAAAACCTACACACAAATAACAACTTTATTCATAATTGCCAAAACTTTTAAGCAACATGTCCTTTAGTAGGTGAAGAGATAAATAAACTGTGACACCTCCAAGCAGTGGAATATTACTCAGTACTAAAAAGAAATTAGCTATGAAACCACAAAAAAAACATGGAGGAAGCTTAAATGAATATTATTAAGTGAAATAAGCCAATATGAAAAAGCTACATATTATATGATTTCACCATATGACCTTCTGAGAAAAGGCAAACTATGGAGACAGTAAAAAGATCACTGGTTGCCAGGGTTTGGGGAGAGAGAAGGATGAATAGGAAGAGCACAGGGGATTTTTAGGGCAGTAAAATTATTTTATACCACTATAATGGTGGATAAATGTCATCAATTGTTTGTCAAGACCTATAGCATGTACAGCACCAACCCTAATGTAAACTATGGACTTAAGGTGATGATAATATGTCAACGCAGGTTCACTAACTGTAACAAATGTACCACTGTGGGGGTGAATGTTGGTGGGGGGGACTGTGCATGTGCAGGGGGAAGGGATATATAGGAACTCAGTGTACTTTCCACTCAATTTTTTCTGGGAACATATAAACACTCTAAAAACATAAAGTCTATATAAAAGAAAAACTAATAGACTATATGTGGTAGAGGGAAATATTTAATATGCAGAAGACTTTTTTTTCTTTTTGGCCATGAGACATGCAGGATCTTAGTTCCCTGACCAGGGATCGGACCCTTGCCTCCTGCAGTGGGAGCATAGAGTCTTAACCATTGGACCACCAGGGAAGACATTCTTGGTCATCAAGAATGCTTGCTTCCCGCCCCATACTTCAAAAAAAAATTTGTCAACCCCAGACCTCCTCCCTAAAGGAAGAAAGAGGTGAAAAATATAATTTTCCTCTGTGTGATACATTATTTGTTTTCTTAAGCTTGCTAGATAAAGTAAATTGGTGCTATATCTGGCCCTGACATGTGTCAATATAAGTATTTTTAAATTTATAGACTTTATTTTTTAGAGCAGTTTTAGACACAGAATTGAGCAGATCATACAGAGAACTCCCCTATACCCTTTACCTTGGACACACAATTTCATCTATTCTTAACATCTTGCATTAGTGTTGTACATTTGTTACAATTAATGAATCAATGTCAATATCAATACATTATTATTAACTAAAGTCCATACTTTAAGAATCATTTTTCATGCTGTAAAGTTGTATGAGTTTTTTGTTTTTTCTTTGCGGTACACGGGCCTCTCACTGTCGTGGCCTCTCCCGTCGCGGAGCACAGGCTCCGGACGTGCAGGCTCAGCGGCCATGACTCACGGGCCCAGCCGCTCCACGGCATGCGGGATCCTCCCAGACTGGGGCGCGAACCCGCGTCCCCTGGATCAGCAGGCAGACTCCCAACAACTGCGCCACCAGGGAAACCACAGTTGTATGAGTTTTGACAAATGCATAATGTCTCATATTCACCATTACAATATCATACAAAATAGCTTCATCACACCAAAAAGCCTCTGTAATTCATCTATTCATTCCCACCCCTCTGAATCTCTGGAAATTACTGGTTTTTAGTTTATCTTTTTTTTAATGTCTTGTAGTTGGAATCATCTACTTGGCTTCTATCTAGATTGGCTTCTTTCACTTAGTAATATGCATTTAAGGAAGGTTTCTCCATGTCTTTTTGTAGATTGATAGCTTGTTTCTTCCTGGCACTGAATAATATTTCATTGTATGGAAGTACCAAGTTTGTTTGTACATTCATCTATTGCAAGGCATTTATATACAATGGAATATTAGTCAGCCATGAAAAAGAAAAATATCCTGCCATTTGCAGTAACATGAATGAATCTTTAGGGCATTATGCTAAGTGAAATAAGTCAGAGAAAGACAAATAATACAAACACTTATATGCAGACTCTAAAACAGCTGAAATCATAGAAACAGAAGGTAAAGTGGTGGAAGCCAGTGGCTGGAGGGTGGAGGAAATGGGGAGATATTTATCAAAGGGTACTAATTTCCATATATAAGTCCTAAGGATCTAATTTACAGCATGATGATTTTAGTTAATAATACTATATTATGTACTCAAAAGTTGCTAAAAGAATAGGTCTTAAATGTTCTCACCACACCAAATAGAAGATGATACTTATGTGACATGATGGAGGTCTTAGCCAATACTGTGGTGCTAATCATTTTGCACTATTTAATTGTATCAAATCAACACATTGTACACCTTAAACTTACATAATGTTATATGTCAATGATATCTCAATAAAGCTGGAAAAAATGAACTTTAAAAATAAATTTAAAAAAGAAAGACATTTTTACTGCTTCCAATTTTTGGCAATTATGAATAAAGCTGCTGTAAACATTTGTGTGCAGGTTTTAACGTGGACATATGTTTTTAACTCAATTGCGTAGATACTTAGGAAAGTGATTGCTGGGTCATGATAAGATTAAGTTTGGATTTGTGAGAAACTACCAAACTGTCTTCCTAAGTGGTGTACCACTTTCCATTCTCATGAGCGATGAGAGGTCCTGTTGCTCTACATCCTTGTCAACATTAGGTATTATCAATGTTTTTGGTCTTAGCCATTCTAATGGGTGTATAGTGGTTGTTTTAATTGGCAATTCCTTACTAATATATAATGTTGAGCATGTTTTCATATGCTTATTTGCCATATGCATATCATATTATTGATACTTTGCCAGGGCTGCCATAACAAAATACCATAGACTGGCTGACTTAAACAACAGAAATATATATATTCTCACAGTTCTAGAGGCTACAAGTCCAAAATCAAGCTGTTGGCAGGTTTGGTTTTCTCTGAAGCCTCTCTTCTTAGTTTGCAGATGGCTGCCTTCTCTATGTGTCATCCTAGGGTCTTTCACCCATGTCTGTGCACATTATGTACAAATGTCTTCTTATAAGGACACCGGTCAGCTCGGATTAGGGCCCACCTTAATGACCTCATTTTAATTTAATCACTTCTTTAAAGACCTTATCTCCAAATCTAGTTACATTATGAAGTGCTTGGATTAGGGCTTCAACATATGCATTGGGGGGAAACATGACTCAGCTCATAACATATATCTTTTTTGGTGAGGTATCTGTTCAGATATTTTGTTTATTTTTAATATGATTTTGTTGTTGTTGGCTTTTAAGAGTTCTTGTTGGTATATAGAAAGTCAGTTGACTTTTGTATATTAATCTGTATCTTTCAATCTTGCTATAATTGCTCATTAGTTCCAGGAGTTTTTGGTCAATACCTGGGATTTTCTACATGTACGATCATGTCATTTGTGAACAAAGAGAGATTTATTTCTTCCTTCCCAATCTGTATACATTTTACTTCTTTTTCTTGTCTTATTACATTAGCTAGAACTTCTAGTACAATGTTGAAAAGGAATTTTGAGAGGGGACATCCTTGCCTTGTTCCTGATCCTAAGGGGAAAGACTCTACTTTCTCACCATTAAGTATGATGTTACCTGTAGCGTTTTTGTTGAAGAAGTTCTCTATTCCTAGTTTACTGAAAGTTTTTAAAATAATAAATGTGTGTTCGATATTATCAGATGTTTTTCCTATATATATATATTGATATGATCATTTGATTTTTCTTTTTTTAGCCTGTTGATGTAATGGATTACATTAATTGATTCCTGAATGTTAAACAGTCTTGTATACTTGGATAAATCCCACTAAATTCTGCTGTGTAATTCTTTTTATAGATTGTTGAATTAAATTTGTTAATATTTGGGGGGATTATTGTATTTATATTCAGAGAATTAGTGGTCTGTAGTGTTCCTTTCTTGTAATGTTTTTAAATGATTTGGGTATTAGAGTGATGTTGACTTTATAGAATGATTAGGAACATTCCTTCTGCTTCTATTTTCTGGAAGAGAGTGTAGTGAATTGTTACTATTTCCTCCTTAAATGTGTGTCAAATTTACTGGTGAAACCATTTGGACCTGGTGCTTTCTCTTTTTTTAGATTATTAATTATTGACTCAATTTCTTTAATCAATAGAATATAATTTATTTAATATATATTATAGACTTAAAGATAGATACAGACAGATATATAATTGAATTTTCTATAAGCCTATTCAAATTATCTATTTCTCCTTGAGTAATTTAATGGTTTGTGGTTTTCGAGGTAGTGGTCGATTTTATCTAAATTATCAAATTTGTGGGCATAGAGTTTTTCATAATCCTCTTTTATTATCCATTTAATGTTCATGGGATCAGTATGATGATCTCTTCTTTATTTCTTATATGAGTAATTTGTGCCTTCTCTATTTTTCTCTTAGTTATCATAGCCAGAGGTAGATCATCAATGTTATTAATCTTTTGAAAGAACCAGCTTTTACTTTTGTTGACTTTCCCTATTGTTTTCCTATTTCAATTTCACTGATTCCTGCTCTAATTTTTATTATTTTGATTTCTATTCTTCTAGTTGTTTTAGGTTTACATTGCTCTCCTATCTCTATTTTCCTGAGATGAAATCTTAGATTATTGATTTTAGATTTTTCTTTTTTTTCTAATATATACATTCAATGCTATGACTTTGCTGCCTCTCATGAATTTTGATGTCATATTTTTGTTTTCATTTAGTTCAAAATATTTTTAAAAATTCTCTTCATATCAGATTTCCTCTTTGACCCATGTGTTATTTAGATAATGTGTTATTTAATCTCCAAATATTTTGGAATTTTCCAGGTATCCTTTTGTTACTGATTTCTACTTTAACTTAATTATGGTGTGAGAGTACACTGTATAATTTCTATTTCTTTTAAATTTGTTAAAGTGTGTTTTATGACCCAGAATGTGGTCTATCTTGGTGAATATTCTATGTCAATTTGAGGAGAATGTATATTCTGTTGTTGTTTGATATAATAATATTATACAAATATCAGTTGAATCCAGTTGAATGATGGTGCTGTTCATTCCAACTACATGCTAGCTGATTTTATGCACTGGTTCTGTCAATTAGTAAGAGAGGCATGATGATGTCTCCAACCATAATAGCAGATTTGTCTATTTCTCCTTGCAGTTCTATCAGTTTTTGTCTCAAATATATTGATGCTGCATTTTTATGTGCATGCACGTTAAGGATTGTCATGGATTCTTGGAGAATAGATCCCTTTACCAAAGATAAAACAATACCCTTCTTTATCTTTGACGTTTTGTCTTACCCTAAAGTCTCTTTGTCTAAACTTAATACAGCTACTTCAACTTCCTTTTTTTTTTTTTTTTTTTCGGTATG
>NW_020175397.1:87088-115488 GCF_003031525.2 Neophocaena asiaeorientalis asiaeorientalis
TTCAAAGTTAATTAGTCTTTTTCACTTTCCTTTTTTTTTTTTTTTTTTGCGGTATGCGGGCCTCTCACTGTTGTGGCCTCTCCCACCACAGAGCACAGGCTCCGGACGCGCAGGCCCAATGGCCATGACTCACGGTCCCAGCCACTCTACGGCACACGGGATCCTCCCGGACTGGGGCACGAACCCGTGCCCCCCTCATTGGCAGGCAGACTCCCAACCACTGCGCCGCCAGGGAAGCCCTCAACTTCCTTTTTGTTGATGTTAGCATTGTATGTCTTTCTCCACCCCTTTACTTTTAATCTATCTGTGTTTTTATATTTAAAGTTGGATTCTTGTAGACAAGTTGGGTTGGGACGTTTTTTTTATCCACTCTGACAATTTCAGTGTTTTAATTAGTGTATTAAGCCTACTCACATTTAAAGTGATTACTTATATATTTGGATTTTAATATTTACCATGTTTGTAACTGTTATCTATTCATTACAATTTTTCAGCAGTCTCCTCTTTTTCTGACTCCTCTGGTCTTAACTGAGCATTTATATGATTTCATTTTATCACCTCTCATAATATCAGTTATATAAATATATATGTTTTTAATTAGACATTGCTCTTAAATTTGAAATACACATTTACAATTCTACATTTTCAAATAATACCATACTGTTTCCCAGGTAGTGCAGATATCCTGTAACAGTGTTTCCAATTCTTTCCTCCTCTTCCTTATAATATCACCATCATCCAATTCATTTATCCATGAACTGTAATCACCCAATATATGGATTATTGCTATTATTACTTTGAACAAACAATTTTAGCAATGAAAAATAGGATATTTTGGGCTTCCCTGGTGGTGCAGTGGTTGAGAATCTGCCTGCTAATGCACGGGACACAGGTTCGAGCCCTGGTCTGGGAAGATCCCACATGCCGTGGAGAAACTAGGCCGGTGAGCCACAACTACTGAGCCTGCGCATCTGGAGCCTGTGCTCTGCAACAAGAGATGCTGCGATAGTGAGAGGCCCGTGCACCACAATGAAGAGTGGCCCCCGCTTGCCACAACTAGAGAAAGTCCTCGCACAGAAACTAAGACCCAACACAGCCAAAAGTAAAATAAAATAAATAAATAAATAAAAGAAATGCATTTCCATTAAAAAAATAAGATATTTTATTTACCTCCATTTATTCCATCTTTGATGTTCTTCCTTTCTTCATGTAGATCCAAGTTTCTGACATATATAACTTCCTTTCTCTCTGAAGGACTTCTTTTAATATTTCTGGAAAGCTGGGTCTACTGACAGCAAATTCCCTCAGTTTTTCTTTGTCTGGGAAAGTCTTTATTTCTCCTTCACTTTTAAATGCTAATTTTGTTGAATATAGAATTATAGGTTGGTGGGGTTTTTCTTTCAACACTAAATATTTCACTCCACTTTTTTCTTGCTTGCATACAATTTCTGATGAAAATTTTGATGTAATTCTTATCCTTGTTCACTTACTGTAAGTGTCCTCCCTTCCTCTGTTTATGGCTTCTTTGTCTTAAGTTTTCTACAGTTTGAATATTTTATACCTAGTTGTAGACTTTTTTTGATATTCATCTTTCTTGGTGTTCTCTGAACTTCCTGGATCTGTGGCTTGGTGTCTGTTATTAATTTTAGAAAATGCTTGGGCACTATTCCTCCATATATTTCTTCTGTTCCTTTCTCTCTTCCTTCTCTTTTATGTTACATCTTTCATAATTTTACCACAGTTCTTGAATTTTTCTTTTCTTTGTTTTTTGGTTTGTTTTTTTTTTGATCTTTTCATTTCATTTTGGGAAATTTCTATCAACATATCTTCAAGATGACTAATTTTTTTTCCTCAGCTGTGTGTCAGGTCTACTGATGATCACATCTAAGGCATTATTCATTTCTTTATAGTATTTTTTATTTTAAATACTTTCTTTCAAATCTTTCCTAGAGTTTCCATCTCTCTGCTTACATTACCCATCTGTTCTTTTAAATTGGAGTATAATTGCTTTACAATGTTATGTCAGTTTCTGTTGTACAATGAAGTAAGTCAGCTATATGCATACCTATAACCACTCCCTCTTAGAGCTCCCTCCCACTCCACCATCCCATCCATCTAGGTCATCACAGAGCACTGAGCTGAGTGTCCTCTGCTTTATAAAATGTTCCCACTAGTTATCTATTTTAAACATGGTAGTACATATATGTCAATCTTAATCTCCCAATTCGTCTCACCCTCCCCTTTCTCCCCTGTGTCCACATGTTCATTCTGTATGTCTGTGGCTCTATTCCTGCCCTGAAAATATGTTCATCTGTACCATTTTTCTAGATCCCACACATATGTGTTAATATATGCTATTTGTTTTTCTCTTTCTGGCTTACTTTACTCAGTATGACTGACTCTAGGTCCATCCACCTCACTACAAATAATTCAATTTCGTTTCATTTTATGGCTGAGTAATATTCCATTGTATATATGTGTAACATCTTCTTTATCCATTCATCTGTGGATGGACATGTAGGTTGCTTCCATGTCCTGTCTATTGTAAATAGAGCTGCAATGAGCATTGTGGTACATGACTCTTTTTGAATTACAGTTTTCTCTGGGTATATGCCCAGGAGTGGGATTGCTGGGTCATTCGGTAGTTCTATTTTTTAAAGGGTAACCTCCATATGGTTCTCCACAGTGGCTGTACCAATTCACATTCCCACCAGCAGTACAAGAGTGTTCCCTTTTCTCCACACCATTTTTATCAGTTTTGTTTATCTTCTCAAAAACCAGCTTTTAGTTTTATTGATCTTTGCTATCGTTTCTTTTGGGTTTTCTTTGATCTTCTCTCTTTCATTGCTTTAGGTGTAAGCTTACATTGTTTATTTGAGATTTTCCTTGTTTCTTGAGGTAAAATTGAATTGCTATAAACTTCCCTCTTAGAACTGCTTTGGCTGTGAACCACAGGTTTTGGGTCATCATGTTTTCATTTCCATTTGTTTCTATATTTTTTTATTTCCTCTTTGATTCCTTCAGTTATGTCTTGGTTATTTAGTAGCACACTGTTTAGTCTCCATGTATTTGTGTTTTTTACAGTTTTTTTCCTCTAATTGATTTCTAATCTCATAGTGTCATGGTCACAAAAGATGCTTGATATGATTTGAATTTTATTAAATTTTTTAAGGCTTCATTCGTGGCCCAAGATATGACCTATCCTAGAGAATGTTCTGTGTGCACTTACGAAGAAAATGTATTCTGCCACTTTCGGGTGGAATGTCCTATAAATATCAGTTAAGTCTATCTGGTCTATTGTGTCATTTAAAGTTTGTGTTTCGTTGTTTATTTTCTGTTTGGATGATATGTCCATTGGTGTAAACAGGGTGTTAAAATCCCCTACTATTCTTGTTTTACTGTTGATTTCTCCTTTTATGGTTGTTAGCATTTGCCTTATGTATTGAGGTGCTCCTACGTTGGGTGCATAAATATTTATAATTTTTATATCTTCTCCTTGGATTGATCCCTTGATCATTATGTAGTGTCCTTCCTTATCTCTTGTCACAGTCTGTATTTTAGTCTATTTTATCTGAAACGAGTATTGCCATTCCAGCTTTCTTTTGATCTCCATTTGCATGGAACTCCTTTTTCCATTCCCTCACTTTCAGTCTGTATGTGTCCCTAGGTCTGAAGTGGGTCTCTTGTAGACAGCACATATATGGGTCTTCTTTATGTATCCATTTAGCAAGTCTGTGTCTTTTGCTTGGAGCATTTAATCCATTTACATTTAAGCTAATTATTGATACGTATGTTTCTATTACCATTTTCTTAATTATTTTAGGTTTGTTTTTGTGGGTCTTTTTCTTCTCTTGTATTTTCCACCTAGAGAAGTTCCTTTAGCATTTGTTGTAAAGCTGGTTTCATGGTGCTGAATTCTCTTAGTTTCATTTGTCTGTTAATCTTTTGATTTCTCCATCAAATCTGAATGAGATGCTTGCTGGGTGGAGTAATCTTGGTTGTAAGTTTTTCTCTCTCATCACCTTAAGTATATCCTGCCCCTCCCTTCTGGCCTGCAGAGTTTCTGCTGAAAAATCAGTTGATAACTTTATGGGGATTCTCTTTTATGTTAGCTTTTGCTTTTCCTTTGCTTCCTTCAATATTTTTTCTTTGAATTTATTTTTTACTAGTTTGATTAGTATGTGCCTTTGTGTGTTTCTCCTAAGGTTTATCCTGTATAGGACTCTCTATGCTTCCTGGACTTGGATGGTTATTTCCTTTCCCATGTTAGGGAAGTTTTCAACTGTAATGTCTTTGAATACTTTCTCAGACACTTTCTCTTTCTCTTCTTCTTCTGGGACCCCTATAAGTTGAATGTTGGTGTGTTTAGAGTTGTCCCAGAGGTCTTTGGGATTGTCTTCAATTATTTTCATTATTTTTTCTTTCTTCTGCTCCTCAGCAGTATTTCCACCATTCTGTCTTCCAGATCACTTATTCATTTTTCTGCTTCAATTATTCTGCTATTAATTCCTTCTAGTGTACTTTTTATTTCAATTATTGTGTTGTTCATCACTGTTTGTTTGTTCTTTAGTTCTTCTAGATTTTAAAAAAATATTTCTTGTATTTTCTCAATCCATGCCTCCATTCTATTTATGAGATTCTAGATCATCTTTGCTATCATTACTCTGAATTCTTTTCCAGGTAGTTTGCCTATTTCCTCTTCATTTATTTGGTCTTGTAGGTTTTTACCTTGCTCCTTTGTCTGTAACATTATTTATTTATTTATTTATTTATTTATTTATTTATTTATTTTTGTGGTACACAGGCCTCTCACTGTTGTGGCCTCTCCCATTGTGGAGCACAGGCTCCAGACGCACAGGCTCAGTGGCCATGGCTCACGGGCCCAGCCGCTCCGCGGCATGTGGGATCCTCCTGGACCAGGGCATGAACCCACATCCCCTGCATCAGCAGGCGGAATCTCAACCACTGCGCCATCAGGGAAGCCCCTGTAACATATTTTGTTGTTGTCACTTTTTTTTTTTTGATAGGTGGGATTGTGTTCCTGTCTTACTGTTTGTTTGGCCTGAGGCTTCCAGCACTGGAGTTTTTAGGCTGTTGGGTAGAGCTGGGTCTTGGTGCTGAGATGAGGATCTCTGGGAGACCTCACTCTGATGAATATTCCCTGGGGTCTGAAGGTCTCTTTTAGTCCAATGGTTTGGGTTGGAGCTCCCACCACAGGAGCTCAGGCCCGACCCCCGGTCCCTGAACCAAGATCCCGCAAGGTGCGCTGGGTGGCAAAAAAGAAAAAAGAAAAAAGGAGCAGAACAATAACAAAGAGTAAAAACTAAAATAAGACCAGAAAACTAACAGATATGTTAGAAAAAATAAAAATATTGATGAAACGACAACCAGAATGTAAAACAGAATCACAAATAGCAAAAAGAGGGGGAAAAAAAAAAAGCTGGAAAAGGCCTTGGCTGTGGGGTGCAGGGCTTAGGTAGGGGTGAGGTTTAGGCAGTGGGCAGGGTCAAGGCTTAGGACCCAGGCAGCTGGAAAATGCCCCTGCAGGGCAGGGGTTAGGCTCAGCAGGCTGGAGGGACCCTGGAGTGCCGATGATCAGGCTCAGGACCTCAGCTGGCTCCCTGGGCCCGAGTGGGTGGGGGAAACTCTAGGTGTATTCACCTCAATCCTCTGATTCCAGAGAGTCGCTCCCTGTTTGCCTCTCTTCTTTCCGCCTCCCTCACCATGCTCCTAGGCTCTGCAGGCTAGAGGGGGCCCCAGAAGCTAGAGGACCCAGCCCAGGAACCCAACAGGCTTCCTGGGGCCTGATTGGGCAGGGGAAATGCTAGCCATGTTCCCCCCGATCCTCCGAACCCCCAAGGGTCCCTCCAGGTGTGGGAACCTCTCCCCTCCCCCAACCACCCCTCAGGGATACCGGTCCCGTCTAGCCTCCACTTCTCCTTCTTCACTTCCCCCCAGGACCTGCCCAGTCGCTCAGGGTTTCCTCCCATCCCTTGGGTGTCGAGTTACTGCCCCACCAGTATCTGGTTAAGTGTTCTAGCTGCGGGGAGACGCAAACTCCGCGTCCTCCCACTCTACCATCCTGACTCCGCCCCCCTACCCATCTGTTCTTACATGTTGTATACTTTTTCCAATAAGCCCTTAACATATTTAGCATATTCATTTTAAATCCCTGTCTGATAATCCCCAAATTGGTGTCATACGTGAACTGGTTCTAGAGCATGCTTTGTGTCTTCAGATTGTGCTTGCTCTTGTCTTCTAGCATACTTTATAATTTCTTGTTGAGCTGGACATGATGTATCTGGTAATAGGAACTGAGGTAATCAGGCTTTCATTATGAAGTTTTATGTTAATCTGACTAGAAAGCTAGATATTTAATGTTTGCTGTAGCTGTGGGTGCCAAAGGCTCTAATTTTCTCTAGTTTCTTTGGGTTTTTTTTTTTCCTCCACTCTTATCTTTGGTTTTCCTGAGAGGTCTCTCTTAAATAATTTTATCTTGCAGCTCTTTTAGTTGTAATCCACTGTTATTATCCTGAAGCCCTGCTGATGTGATGGTAAGTTGTTGGTGAGGGGAAGCATTCTACAATCTTCTAAATAAATTTTGTTTTTAGTGGTTTTGAGTCCCTGGGCTCTGACCTTCAGAAACATTTCTTAGCCTTTTTTTTTCTTCCCTTAAGTGAGACGGGAATGCTGTAAGGGTCTGAATTATCTAATTCCCTTCCTCCCAGGTCAGATTATATTAAATATACACATTACATTACATTAAATAACTACTTTGGTAAAGAAGTTACCCTTGAGAGTAGTCTTTTGCTATGGAGAATGCCCTGGGCTTATTTCAAATGGCTATTTTTCCCCTCCCCCTGCCTGAAGCACGAGATTTTCTTTGATTTTCACTGCAAGAATCTTGTGGGCCTCCTATAGGTAAAACTGATGAAACTGTGGGGGTCCCCAAAGACGACTTCCTCCCGGAGTTTGTTTGCTTTTTTAATTTATTTATTTTTTTATTTATGTATTTTTTGGATGCATTGGGTCTTCCTTGCTATGTGTGGGCTTTCTCTAGTTGCGGCGAGCAGGGGCTACTCTTCGTTGTGGTGTACAGGCTTCTCATTGCAGTGGCTTCTCTTCCTGCAGAGCATGGGCTCTAGGCACGTGGGCTTCAGTAGTTGTGGCACATGGGCTCAGTTGCTCCGCAGCATGTGGGATCTTCCCGGACCAGGGTTCAAACCCGTGTCCCCTGCAATGGCAGGCAGATTCTTAACTACTGCTCCACCAGGGAAGTCCCCCCCACCTGCTCCAGAGTTTTTAACTCTCCTGCTGATCTACACTCATCCTCCAGCAATTTCCCAGCTCCTACTAGTTACTGGCTTCCCTGGCTGCTCCAGGTTGGCTGCTTACAGCTGTGATTCTCTGAATCAACTTGTCTTTCCAGTTTTGGGGTGGCAGCTTGCCTTTGTGACCTCAACCCTCTGATGGGTCTAAAAAAAAATCATTGATTTCACTTTGTTCAGCTTTTTCCTTTTTGTGAGGATAGGAGTTATGACCTTCAGTCTCTTTACATGTTAGAGCTGAAACCAGACGTCCATAAATAATTTTAAACATAAGCAATAAACCTGGATGACAGGAAAACACATTACCAGACAAAAGTCTTGGTAGATATGGAGTCTTAGGCCCCTGCCACCACCTTGCCAGGGCACATGGAGATTTTGCCACTTGCTCTGTTCTCTGATGTCTCAGGACACTTTCCAGAATTTACAATGGCCTTGTGGATAATCCATGCAGTATGTCACCCTTGCCAGCCCATTCTCCCTGGACACCCAGCAGACACCCTCATGAGCAGAATCTGCTGGCTCAGCTCTTTTCTGGCTTTAATTGAGTTTTCATATTTTTTAGGCAGTAAGTCCAACAGATCAGGAGACAACTGCCATTGAAAAGACAGTCACTATACTCAGAGATCCCAAGAGATACACCATGCCAGGGTGGTGGGGGCTACACAGAGAAGCGCCAGTGTCGGTCATGAGGCAGAGGGAGCAGGAGAAGAAGCATAGACAAAAGCCTTCATTGTGATTTCCACAGGAAGACATGGGTGAGGCAGGGTAAACAGGCTTCCAGTTGGCTGGTTTGGGTTTGGATAATTTCAATGGGGTCTAGGGCATAGGGACGGTCCCTACTTGTCTGATACCTGACCCTGGGGTGATTAGGGCAGGGAGATAGTGACCTGGAGGGTGAGTTCCATAAAGGAGGTATTTGGGGTGTAGACTCTGGACTGGTTAGTTTACATCCTTAGGAGAAAAGTCCCCTAAGGAGGGGGTGAGGGGTGATGCGGGTGGCAGGAGGCGAGGCAAGGGGACTCATTCATGGCATGGGGTTATCCAGAGCAAGCAGTGTCCAGCATATACATGCAGGGCAGATGTTAAAGCATCAAGTTAACAGAAGCTGGAAACACAGTTAATACAGTTAATATATTTCTCCATACACCCAAATGTGCCTGATGGTGGCAAAAGAGACAAGAAATCATTTCCTACTTGCCTTACCTAGAAACACTAAATTTAAAAACAAAAAAATCTATCCCATTTTGCTTAGTCTTTGAACTCTTATCTAAAAATTATGAACTTATCTAAAAATTCTTTGGCTCTCTCACTGTTTGTCTCTTCTGTTGCCCTTGGGATAAATTTGTTATAGAACTTAGTGGAAAATGCTTCTCTCTAACTGACTTGTACATGGGGGAGATGACTATCATGCACATTTATAATTTGAGAGCAATCAGTTTACTCGTAAGGGAGAGAATCTAAGTACTTAAAAATATGATTATTAATGTAAAAATAATGGAACGGTTATCCTGGTATTTTCTAATAACATTTAAATGTCTTTAACCACAAAAGATTTGTAGGAAGGAAAGCTAATTGACAACCTAAGATAGAAACTAATTTGGAATACAATTAATTTTGGTTCTCTAGACAAGCAATGTATTTTACTTTATGGCAAATGGTTGCAACTAATTGCTATCTGAGGAATACTTGTAAATTGGTTATTTGTTCTTTATTTAATATAGTTTCTGTGATAGTTTGGACTCTTATTTATGGGAAGGTCTAGTTTTCAATTTAAGTTAATTATACAGAAAGAAGAGAAGGACACAATTTTGCCATGAAGCAGTGAACATATACAAATAGGGGCAACCCTGGGCAGCAGTGATGATCAGGCAGAGTTATCTTTGCTATCTCCCACCTCCCCTCCCCCTCTATGAGAACTTGCTTTCCACCTATCCTCACTTTGTGCAGTGCTTCTGTCACTTACACTCACAGCTCAGAGAGCGCTCTTTCCCTCCTCCAACCCCAACCAACCAAAGAACAACAGCAGACAACTACATAATGGAAGTCTTGCTTATTATGCACCCAGTCTCTGTTAAATACTTTACTTTTATTATTGCACTTACTTCCAACCAATCTCATAAAGTAGAATTAGTTTTATTTGAAAGATGGGGAAACTGAGGTACCAAGATATTAGGGAACTTGGCTAAGGTCACTCCAGCTAGTAGGTTTTAGAGCCAGAATTCAAAGATGGTGTTCTGACTCCAGAAGAGACTTAGCCACATTATCCTGGCTCCCAATGTGCCTGTCTTCTGTTCCATTCTGGTCCAGACAAGCCAGTGCAGCGATCTGTGCCAAGCAATGGCCGTGCTTCTCAGCGTGGACACTGCTCCTCTAATGGTGGAATCTGCTGGTTCTCTACAAGTCTGCCTTAATCAAGCCTAATCAGTGGTCTCATCCAGGCCACTTTCAGGTAATAAGTCCAGTAAGCATGATACAAAAACAAAAATAGGTGAGAAAAAAAAAAGCAGCCTGCCACTGTGGACTTTTTTTCTCTAAAAATGTAAAAATTATTGAGGAAAAGCCTATCCTTGAATAGTACATACTTTATGCAATATCAAAATTGATAAGAATCGATGAGGAGAACATCCTAATGATTCTAGGTTCTTTCCCTGTAATCATCTTTGCCACAAGCATTTTCTCTGCAAACACTTTTACCTCCTAACTAATTGGTCATAAGATAATTTTTCCATAAAAGATAAAATAACAAAAATTAAAATTTTAAAAGATAAAATAACAAAAATTAAAATAACAAAAATTAAAACAAAAATTAAAATTAAAATGAGACCAAATTGTCAACCAGTTATTTTATCTTTCAAGGCAAAATTGCCTTGAAATTTTGTTACTACTTAGTTATGTGGCAAAAAATATTTGTGGCGAAAGTGCTTGTGGCAAAGATGTCTACAGCAAAATCACTTACCGTGAAAATACCAGACACTCATTCTAATAACAAAGAATTAACATGGGTCATTTTTGAAGCCCACTTAGAGTTTAAGGCCCTGGCAAATGGCCTTCCTTCCCTATATCTCAACCCTTCTAGTGCCTCACATTGGCCCACCTTCAGATCATAACCCTGACCCCAACTCTTTATGTCCTTTAAAAGGACATAATGAAATGAGAAATGAATAGAGAATTTTAAAAGACATTATGGCAAAATACAAAATATTTGAATACATTTAAAATGTGTGTAGATTCATGGCAATACTGTGCAAATAATTAATTTTATTTTGTGGGTTTACCTGAGCACTTGTCTTCCAAGTCTTTCATTCATAGTATTTTATAATTTTTTTTGCCTGTTGATTTATCATCTCATTTGGCATTGCACGTTTTCTTTTTTGCTAAAATTTCTCCTTTTATTAAGAGAGGTATCAATTTCCAATACTATGTGCATATTTGTAAACTGAGCTTTGCATTGCCTTGCAAACCTTCTGTACTATTGTTTATACTTGTCAAGTTGATAGATTTTTCCAAAGTTCTATGGGAAATGTGAGTTCAACGTTGCACCTTCAAGTCACCAAAGGATTTGTAAACTGATGTGTTATCATTTTCTAGTATAGTATGCAATCTTGTTTACACCCTCTTATTTCACACTTCCAGTAAGTTCTATTTCTGTATTTTCTATCAAGTTGATATATATAGTTGTCATCCACTATTTTAAGACTGCCATATCTACTTGTCACTGTATAGACCAGTATGAAGGCTAAGATTTATGGAATATAAAGATGAGAGTACTGTATTGGGCCAATGGAAAAATGAGACCAAATTGTCAACCAGTTATTTTATCTTTCAAGGCAAAATTGCCTTGAAATTTTGTTACTACTTAGTTATGTGGCAAAAAATATTTGTGGCGAAAGTGCTTGTGGCAAAGATGTCTACAGCAAAATCACTTACCGTGAAAATACCAGACACTCATTCTAATAACAAAGAATTAACATGGGTCATTTTTGAAGCCCACTTAGAGTTTAAGGCCCTGGCAAATGGCCTTCCTTCCCTATATCTCAACCCTTCTAGTGCCTCACATTGGCCCACCTTCAGATCATAACCCTGACCCCAACTCTTTAATAACAGGCTGTGTAAATTCATTGCGTTAATGAGTCAATTCTTCACTCTCTTTTTATTCACACTCTGTAATGTGACTTTGAAGCTCCTCTCACTAAAAGGGCAAAGTCTTTTCCCCAATCCTTGAATCTGCACCAGCCTTGAGAAGCAGTTAGTCTATAAAGTGGAAGTGTGATATGTCAATTCTGATTCTAGGCCTGAAGAATCTTTGCATGTTTCCACTTAATCGCTCTTGCTAATAGCATTACCATGAAAAAGTGCCCAGCCTAGCCTGATGGAGGATGAGGGTCATGCGGCACAAGCCCAGTCACCTCAGTCAACCAGCCAAGGCCAGAATCCATCTCTCAATCCCCAGCTGACTCTGGGATTTTTAGCAAGCTCAGTCAAGACAGCAAAGCCCCCTAGCAACGTGCAAAGCTAATCCCAGACATAGGAGGTACAAACACATATTGCATACTACTGAGATTTTTGTTACTTCTTACATGGCATTATTGTGGCAATATGTTTTGATACAGAGTCCCTGGTTTTGGTACAAGGAAACAGAATCTTGAATATCATATGCCTTTCATAAAATATATAAGCCATTTTAAACGAAATGTATTTCAAATTGTTCAAATCATAGTCTTCCTTTTACCCCCATCCCTACCTTTGCATCTTATTTTAATTTTGAGTTTAAAAAAAACAACTCTTGAATCTATACATAGACGAAATCATAGACAAGCCTAACTTTGTATCAAAGATCTAAAAGTAACTCCCTAAAATAAACAAATTAAGTTTAGAAACTTAAATAAATTATGTGTCAGAACAGGCATCCAATATTCCCAAAAGATTCTTAAATCTTGATAAAGCTAATTTATCTTAATTGGAAAAAAAAACCCTGAAACTAAATAATTTCTTTTTTGCCTCAGAATAGTTGTCTTTTCTTTTCCTTCTTTTAGGGTTGGATAAAATGGTCCATCAGTTACTGCTTTAGAAATCAAGAAATAACTGAACCATTTCCTTGGTGTACTTAGCAAGTACTTCCTTGTTTCTCTATTTGAAATAAGGATTCATATTTTTGCATGTCATGAACCAAAACTTTCAGTGATAAGTTTAAGTACTTTGGATCTTTCTACTGGAGCCATTTAAAACACAAAAATAGGATTGTGTAGGATAACTTTGCATAGGGAAAGTAGTCAAACTGACTTATTTTGTGCACTGAAAGCAGGAAAATCTGAGTAAATGCTACCAAATGTTCAGTCGTAAACTGGGAAAAACATATCTGGTCTTTACCTCCAAGACTGCCCTGCCAGGACACTTTCCCAAGTAGATTAAGTCTGCTGAGTGCAAATTACCATCACCATGCTGAATGCTGGGGCTGTCCTTTGTGCTGGTATCAGTCATCTGAAGAAGGTTGTTCTAGCAAATATGACTTTCAACTCTTCATCTCACTCATGAAAAGAAATCCAGCTAGACATGTGATAATAAAACTTTTTAATGTGGTTTCAAATAGGTTGTTTAGGGGAAGGTCTTGTTGTATTTCAGTGCTTCTCTTTTTAGGGTCCAACAGGAATTCAGGGATTCAGTAAAAAGCAATTAAAATTAAATGTGTTGCTCAGGGTATTTGCAAAACTCTGGCAAAAGATGTGCTTTGATAAGCTGAACCCTTATTTTACTTTCCCTAGAAATTTTCTCAAATGATCACCCTACCCAGCACTGCCTCCTGTCTTGGCCATTGCCACAACATCTTTCCCCAGAGCTAAGACTGGATGTGAGAGCTTGTTGCTGCTGTAGGGATCTTCATCGTCCTTGAGCATAGCACGGTGGCTGGCACATTAATCAGGGGCAAAAGAAAAACACAATAAAATAATAATACAACAGGTGTGGAAGGTAGTCAGGCAGGAAGTTCTCTCTCCAAACCAAAGGTTCTTTCAGGGTAGGGTCTATTGTAAGAAATTAACAGAAACCTCAATTAAATAGAGTTGGGAGACCAGCAGTGGGTGCTCTCATACCCTGCAACAATAGCAGAGCCCAAAATGAGGAAGACTCTTCTTCCTTCCCCATGAGGACTCAGCCAATGAGAAGCCATGGCCTCTTTGTTCAGGGATGCCCCCCCCCCAAATTCCTTTTCCCCTCTATAAAAGAGTTCTCCTTCCCTTGCAAGAGAGCTTGAACATGGCTCTCCATGGGTGCAGACTTCAAATTGCAGTTCTCTGCTGATTCTGAATAATTCTATCTTTGCTGGAGAAATATCTGCAGTCTACTTATTTCAAGTCAAAACGTGTTTTCCTTTTTCTTTCTTTCTTTCTTTTTTTTTTAACCTCCACAGTAGAACGTTGGCATTATACACACTCAGGAAATACTGACCAGATGAACTCATGGATTCTCTAGGTTCTGCTGTGGCCAAATGATGTTTGTAAGCCCTTTCACATATGCAGGCAAAACGTGTTTACCTACAGCAGATAACATGCTCAGGAAGTGATCATTAGATAAGATCACTTGGAAGTGAGGGAATGAGGAGAAGACTCTTCACCGTCAAGCTCAGCACTCCTCCAGGCAGATGGCATCTCAGGTCAACATCAGGCCATTTCCATCCTGCAGTCCTGCACTCGACATCCTTGTGCTCAGCTTCTCTCCCAAATGTTTCCTAATCACCCATCTGTGACTCTCATCTCACGGAGATGGGGGAAGGAGGAGGAGGAGAAGAGGGAGGGAGAAGAGGAGGGATGAAGGGGAGGAGGGGGAGAGGCAGAGAAGAAGGAGGAGGGGGGAGGAGGAAGAGGGATGGGGGAATGGAAGAGGAGGAAGTGGGGGAGGATGGGGAGAAGATGAGGGATGAGGGGGAGGAGGGGGAGGGGAGGTCAAGGAGGAGGAGGGAGAGTGGGATGGGGAGAGGAGGAGGGATGAGGGGGAGGAGGGGGAGGAGGGGAGAGAAGGAAAAGGGAGAGGGGAAGGGGAGAGAGAAGAGAATAAGAAAAAAATTATTTTTCTTATTCTCTCCTCTTCCTCCTCCTTCCCCTCTTCTCCACTCCCAAAAAATAGCCTCCATTCATTCCTGGTTCTTGACAGGCTCTCTGTCTTTTCACTTTTTTCACGTGTATTCTAACCCATTTATTCTTCAGATGCTCTGTGCCTCTGTCTACACTGCTCTGATCACTGCGGGAAGGGCCCGGGCCCCCAGTCCTCGGCCTGGAAGAGTTGAAGCCCACCAAGGGCACCTCCTGGCACAGCCCTGAGTCGGGGGGCTACTGCGGGAAGGCCAAGGATCCCCTCCCCCACACAAGCACAGTGACTTTTGACAACTTTGGTATTTTGTGGCGACCTTTTTGACCTCCAAGGACTCTTCCCACACCCATGTACTGGCTGCGGTCCCACTGTTTGAATGGGTCCCTCACATGTGAGTGAAATGCCTTCTCTCCAAAAGGGTCAGACCTCCCCCCATTGAGGAGAGGAGGAAAAATTAGGGGAGCAGGCAGGGAGCCTATTTCCTAAGCACCTCAGCTTTTATGCATGGAGGAACCTGATGGGCTTCAAAGCCTAACAACCTCTCAGAGTCTGAAAGACCCTCTGGAAGCAAGGAGGAGCTCCTCCAGCCCAGAGGCTCAAGTCCCGAGCCCGTGCCCAGCTCCCCACCAGCTCAGAGCCACTTAACAGGCTGCTCTTGAGACCACCAGATTTCAGGGATTATAAACCTGCAGCAAATGGAGTTCTTCAAAGCCTGGCTCCTGGTCCAAGACCAAGGAAGGCTCTTCTCTCCATGTCTTGTGTGTCTTCCATTCTGCTGCTGTCAAGAGTTCATGTTCACGGCCCATCCTCCTTGGTGTTTCTAGTCATTGAGGCTGTAATGTTCTACTCTTGGAATATTACATTTGGCAGGAGGTATAAACAAAATTCCAAAGCAGAAGCCACAAAAAAAAAATAAAAAATACAGTTTGAGCAATATCAGTTGCTGAATGCAGTCTGTACATTTAGAAATCCATGAATTTCAAATGCTGCCCTCTGAATCCTCACCATCAATTTGACTCCTGCTTGGGAAATCTGCTGTAATTTACTTCCTGTAATTACCCAGCCCCAGCAATAAGGGAACAGTGCCTTTGTTACAAACTCTTGGCATTAACAGAAAGCTTCCTGCAAAGGCCAAGCTCCCATTTTTCTTTCAGATTTACATCAACAGTTGCATCCTAATATTAAGTGGCCTATTTCCACCTTCAGTAAATAGTTGGGTCGGCCAAATTCACACATCCTTTCCATTTTAGCTGTTAGCCTTTACAAATAAGTGGTATTCACTCAAAAGTATATATCTCTGTAGAAAAAAGAACTTGGGATACAAACCTCTCCAGTTTATGTCTTAGAAAGGAACTCTAACTTTGAAATCAACTACAACCATCAGGAGAATGTCCTGTCTGGGTCTGTTTCTCCTGTGATCCCACTGGAGCTCTAGCTGAAGGAAGAGGACTGAAATGTCCTAAAAGACATGGCACCATGTCTTCTACAAGTATCTATTGTTCTAAAAGCAGATATCCCCAAGGAGGTTACAAGTTAGCTGATACTAAAACATTCATAATTAAGCTTTTGTCAAACAGATAAAAATGTAGGGGAAAACAGTGTCACAGGATGCCTGAAGGTCAGGAGGGGAAGTGAGGGGTGAGTACTGGGAGGTGCCTGGGACATGGGGACAGTTCTCACATACCTGCCTCTACTGGGGCTCCTCTGAGGCACCTGGCTGGAAAGATACATTCTGGATGGAGCTTGCCAAAGGCTGCTGCAGAGTTGGTCTTATGTGTCCATGGGCCAGTCTGCCTAAACTGCATTAGCAAAATTTCTCTGTAAAATCTACATAAAATAATCAGTCTACCTTAGTGTATAATGCATATGTATATATGCATTATGCATGGATATATATTTTAATAGCTATAATGCACACATATTTTACACACACACACGCATATATAAAGTATGGTTTCTAAGACACTTTCATGGACATTATATAATTTTCTCATCAGGATTTGTAGAAACACCTATTAGTTCAAATAGTCTAAAGATCCCGTTTGTTTATTTCAAAGCAAGATGTTCCTCTTACGGCCATTTTACGCCATGCCCTGCACCCTGTTCATTCTCAAGATAACCAGGTCCTAAGCTGTTTCGTGAGCCAAAGAGGAGGAGAGAGGAAGGGGTTGAGAAAAATGCCTGTGAGGCTGTGTGCCCTGCGAAAATTCCAAGGAGAGATGAATGGCCATCGTGTTATGAATAGCTGCACATAAATTCAACACTTTCTTGTCTGCTGTCTGCCCTGTATGACAGAACTGCGTGAAAACTTCATGGTACCATGGAGACCTCTGGGCACATTCTATAATTAGCAGGAAATGGCTTCCCCAGAAAATCCCATTACTGAGCTTCAGCCGTAAAAATGCATCCTGGGTTTCATTTTCTTTTTTTTCTCTAACACTGCAATTAAAGGGGAGCAAAAATCAACTTCATCTCCTCCTGGCCAGCCAGACTTCATGGTCCCCACATCAAAGGAAAGCCATCATTTTATTGAATAGCCATCAGCTCAATGATCTCGTCAACTTGGATATTTTGAGATTAAAATATTGGCTCCTTAAATAGCCATGTATCTAATGGGTTGTTTGGAGCATCTATTACTACTGACCAAATGATTTGTTGCTTTTAATTAAATCCAGTAACAGTTATTGCCACTTTTGCACTAATCTTGAATACTGCAGTAGTTTTTGGAGATGATGAATCTAGCTTCAATAAAGCAATGTGCAAATTTCCTTTTTTATTAAAGTTAAATTTGTTGGAGAGTTTAAATAAATCATCACTAAAAAGTAGGGTGAGCAAATATCAGCTCAATAAATCTATCCCTGTACATTGAAGAAGACAAGCTTAATATGGGAATCACAGAGTTGTATCTACTGGAAGTACTTGGGGAAATAACCTATAAGTGAAACACCAAGATACAAAGGAACATTTCTTTTATATTTTATCTTCAAGTTTTCTATTCTAGTTGCACTGCTTCTGCTTCTTGCCCTGACCTCACTTATAGCACTTCTAACCTCACCAATATTATCAACATGATATACTATTTATGTGCAAGCTAACCTAGCACAAAGCAAAGAAAAAAAAAGAAAAGAAAAGAAAAAAAAGATGCCTAAAAGGGTTTTAAGTGTATTTTTAAACATGACATGCCACTACACAGTTCATTTCCATAAGAACTTAAAGTGCTTAAAAATGTGTTCCTTTCCTGAAAACAGAAAGGAAAAATACAGAAAGCCGTAGTTTTAATAAGCAGACACTTTAGTAAATTGTGTAGGTTTCAAATGGGAAAATATCACAGCCTCTCTTGGTCTTGATGATTTACTGTTCTAATAGTTTCATTAAACATTACATGTTGTCAGCTTTCTTACACACATCCCAAATTACCCTTAAAAATTCCATAATGCTGTTTACACTCCCTCCTTATTCTCCCCAAAACACGCACACACTCACACACACACACCCCAGGAAGAAACAGTTCTCCCATAATCATGGATGTTTACTTATTCAGTCACAGGGGTAAAACACAACACTGATTCCCTTCCACTTTTATTATCTTCTTCAAAGAGGTAAACATGTGCCATGTTCCAATATTCTATTGGGTGTTAGAACTGGTAGGAACATTAGAAATGATATAACCCAATTCCTTATTTTAGGCGTGAGGAAACTGAAATCCAGAGCGATAAACCAATCAGTTAAACGATCATGGAATCATCGCACTAAGAGTGGAATCCGTATCGCCCATCTTCCAAGCCAAAGTGCTTTCCATTATAGCAAAAGATCTCTTTGTTACAGAAATTTTATTGAACCAACCAAAAAAGGAACAGAGAGGAGATCCCCAAGCTCTTCCCTTTTCATATCCAGAGTGCATTTGTGGGTAGCGTGAGGAAGAGCTTCAGAGGTCCAAGGTGTGAGCCTGGTAAACTGAGCAGAGGAAAGATGAGAAAGAAACCTGACTTCAACATCCAACTCTGAGATTTACCCTACGTGTGACTCTGTGAAGCCATCTGCCCTCATTGGATCTCAGTGTCTTCATTTAGAAAAGAAGTTTGGATTATCAAATGATCTGTTTTCTCTAGTGATAAGCATTTGATAAATAATTGAATAGAACTCAATTCCATGGCATACAGATGACAACTATTTTATAGTACAGTGCCATGAATTAATTCCAGCTCCTGAGAGTCAAATGAACTCTAAAATAAAGAGGTTTAAATGTCAGACTTGTTCATTGAAAGTACTTCAAATGTATGAAATATTGGATATTTTCCAGTTATGTGCTGTTTTTGTTTTGTCTGGCTGGCATCTTTTTCTCTTCATGCGTAATAGTAACTGTGTCCATTTAAATAATTAATCATCAATTGAAAAATATGGTATTAGAGTGAAGAGACAGCCAAGTAACTTCCTAAGATAGAGTCATGACTGTCAGACTTACCTCCCACTGTAATGACTTATAAAAATGGACAAAATATATGAAGCTGTTGTTTTTGCTGAAAAGCAGACCACACAGGGCTCTGATACTTAAGAGAAGAGAAATCCAAGTGTTGAGCTTTACATGTATTTAAGCTTTCTGCCTGGGACATTTTTCAAACTTCAGGGAGAAAGATAAAGCCCAAAGAGAAAGATGAGTTCTAAGCTGCTAAAGAGAATAAAATCTGCAGAGCAAGACACAGGGGGAAGGGGAGCTTCACAGAGAGAAAGATCTATATGTCTGCCTTAGGGTCCCCTTGAATTTTTGGCCACATATTAAGCTGCTTTTCCATAGAATGAGACCCCATGAGGCCTCTCAGAGAACAACTGCTGGGGTTTGTGAGCTGAATGGAGGCTAAAGTTCCAACATCCAGAGCAGTGAGGTCGGCTATACATCCCAAGCATTCCACTGAGATCCCAAAAAGGTTTACTAAAGTGTCATAGCTAAGGTGGTGTAGTGTTTTCTAGCCTAGCAGTTCTCAGCAGGAGGCAATTATATCTCCCAGAGGACACTTAGCAATATTTAGAGCTATTTTGGTTGTCACAACTGTGAGGATGCTACTTGTATCTAGTGAGTAGAGGTTACTGATGCCAGGACAAGCCCCCCTCAATAAAGAGAATTCAATCATGCCACTGTTGGGAAACCCTGCTCTAGCTCTGCTTCTCCAGACCTGCTAAGTGATACTCTTGGCCTAACTTCATAAAACTCAAAACCAAACCCCAATGGATAATGTTTAGCTGCTACTAAGTTGACTGCTTGTCAGTACAAAACTCAACACTCTTTAGAGGAAATCAGCATAATTCAGACTCACAACAGAATATACACAATATCCAACATACAATAAAAAATTACTAAATATACAAAGGAGCAGGAAAATATAATCCAAAACCGGGGGGTGGGGGGTGGGGTCAAAATAAATAGACCCAGAGATGATAGATATTGAACTTAGCAAATAAAGAGTTTCGGAATTCTACTAAAAACATGATAATTCCAGGACAGAGCGGACACTGGGCCAGAGTCTGTGCAGCAGGAATGAGGAATTGCCTTTGCAGAAATTCAAAGCAGAAACATCACCTATGAATTAGAATAAAGGTCCTCGCTTATTTTAAATCCAACTTAACCAAGAGATGGGGAGAAAAGGAGATCCTGAGGGCATACATCCCTCCTAGTGCGCTGGAAGATAGCGAAACAGCTGGAGCGTCAATGGCAACCAGCCAATGATTTATACCACGCTTTTCTATTCCTTGCAGAAAACAATTTACATGGATAAAAACTTGAAGAGGGTAATAATGAAAATGTTCTTTCCATTCAGCTGCATCAATGTCTTAATCTTGGACCTAAACCAAGGGAAAGAAAATATTAACAGAACACCCTGCTCTTCTCGAGAGCAAGCTACGTAATTTATATAGATGTCTGCCATGAAATTGAATAAGGCCACCAAGTGCCTTTTTCTTCTCTGAAGGTCAAAATATACATTTCTTTCTCCATATATAGGAATAAACTTCTATTAAATTTGGTAGTAGCCACACTTCAACATGCAAAAAAATTTCCTCATAAACAGACTCCTGGCAAGAGTTGTTCATGAGTGCTTCCTTCATTTCTCTTTTTAGGATGTTTATACACCTCGAAAAAAGGGAATTTATAGTGACTGACATTTCAGTTCAGTAAATTATATATTAAGATGCAAGAAACACAATACCCCTGTCTTTAAAAGTATCATTTGGCATGTTTTTGTCATCCTACCTTTCATTTTCTGAAGAGATCTAGCTTGAGAGCTTGGAATAAATACGTCTTTGTTAAGCTCATCTTCTATTCTCTGAGACTGTTACAAAACATCCCATTCTGCCAGGCCCTGTGACTCACCAGTGATTCGAATGCTCACAAATAGCACAAGACAAGACAAGGCTGATACAGGGCCTAATCCAGGTCTGCAAGCTTCTTTGTTCTGCAAAGGGACAGAACTCAGATGCTCTTTCTTTCTACCAGCCACGTGGACACGCACACAAACATACACACACGCACACATAAACATGCACACAGGTGTATGTACAGACTTGTACACATGCATTTATAGGCATGCACACCCACATGTGCACATGCACACACATGTTCACACACACACAAGGATTAATAATATCACAAGGTACTTGGAGGGAATGGAAGTATGTTTTTACTGATCTGTTTTAATGACATTGCTAACTTCACTGTAAGAACAGAAAGGATGGAGGTTTCTAAAATGTTTTGAGCATCTATTATGTGCCAGATATTGTGCGAGGCACTTTGTATACATTAATTCATTTTAAGATTCACAGCAAACCAAGGAAGTGGATGTTAATATTCCCATTTTACAGAGGAATAAACTGAGATGCAAAGTTTTTTTAAATAATAATAATATCACAAGAGTAGACTTAAGATAGAAGTTAGAATTTCCTTGAAGTAAAAGAGTTTGTTAAGAGGGGTAGGATCTAATCCTACTTAGGTCTGTTCAGATATATTTTGACTAAAGTAATGCGGTCAGTAAATAAGCACTAAAGGTCCCATTTAACTCTTTGATTCTATGCTACCTCTGATATAGAAATATCAGCCAGTTACGGTTGCCAGATAAAATACAGGACACCCAGTTAAATTCAAAATATTTTGGACATACTAAAACATTATTTGTCATTTATCTGAAATTCAAATATAATGGGGTGTCCCATATTTTTATTGCTAACTCCGGCAGGCAGCCCTATATTCAATGTACTGAACAGCAAGAAAATACTTAACATGATCCCAGATTCATCCACACTGGCCTTGATCCTCGTCATCCCAAAGAATGGTCTGAATTGGCTGTAGTGGGTTCAGCCACAACTTTCTCCAAGACAGACTGTGGAGAGAGTCCCAGGACCGTGAACAAGGACCACAGGGCTCAGAGACCACATGGCAATAGTGGCTGTGGCTTTCATGGCAGCTGAGGGCTCATCTCCTGTCACTGGGCAAGCTGGGAGACACAGCAGACATGACCCCATCCCCAGGTGGAAGACACAGCAGACATGACCCCATCCCCTGGTGATGTGTTATCTATCAGGAGAGCAGGACATTCGTGTATTATATGCATTCATAGGGACACACACGACAGACCAAATGCAATTGAATAATGCAGTTTGACCTATGAGACTTTTTGACAAACAGAAATTGCCATGCCCTCCTTTGATTTATCTGGGACATCTTAATGAACAGCATGACTGAAAACGAATGAAAGCAATGGTAGTTGAAATTCGATTTTTCAAACATACTTTCTCTCCATATTTCCCTTCTGCTCTGTTGAAAATCCCAGAGAATAACACTTTCCCTCTTTTGCAACATGTATACACAACCACAAAGTTGGCATTTGCCCTGGTGAATACTGTCTTTAAGGAATATGTAACAGCAGTGATCCTAAAATTGTCATTCTTGCTTTTGTTTCTCCATATGTTTCTCCATTTCAAATCTTGAAATTTGTGGGTATTATTGGATATATAGCCTGGACTTGAAATCTGACAGCCCTGACTTAGATGCCCCCTTCTTCACTTTGCAGGGCTGTGAATTTGATGGGAAGGATTATCTAGGTCAGGGCCAGGGTGGGTGGGAAATCCAGTCAACTGAAATAAAAAACACACAACATGGGATCTGTGAGTTTCAGTTTTATTCGGGGACCTTACTGAGGACTGTAGCCCAGAAGACAGCCACTCAGCAGGTCTGAGAAACTGCTCTGAAGAGACAGAGGAGGAGCCAATGTATATGTACATTATTTTTTTGGCTGGGAAATACCTGTAGTCAAGCATACATCTTGGTAAAAGATTATTGTTAATCACAAAGAACATCTCAAATTAATGATTTTAGTTCTTTTCTATGTATGGGAAGATGAAAGAATCTGGGGTCACTGAAATTCTTCCTTAGATATGCATCTTAACCATCTAGGGGCCCGTTTATCCAAAAACACAGAATACTTCATCCTGTTTTTTGTCCTGAATTCCTTTCAGGGTCAGCAACTACAATGGCTAATGACTTGATGCTTGTAGAACTGAATGGCAAGCAACATTCTTTGTTTGATAGTCCCTTGAAGAAACCCAAGGAAAGGGGCAGAGAGGGTCCTGGAAATATTTAAAGGTCTTGTCTTGTTCAGGATATGAAGCTTACAGATCCTGATTACTTCTTTTCTTCAGATAATGGCTTTATTGAGATACAATTCAAATATCATAAAGTTCACCATTTTAAAGTATATAATTCAGTTTTTATTATATTTACAGACTTGTATAACCATCACCACTAATTCCAGAACATTTATCACTGTGTAAAGGAACACCACACACATTTGTAATCGCTATACCCACTTCTCTCCAGCCCCTCGCAACCACCAATCTACTTTCTGTCTCTGTGTATCTGTCTATTTGGAACATTTAATCCAAACTGAACCATACAATATGTGGTCCATCCCATCTGGTTATTTTAGTTAATGTTCTTGGTTTCTGGTTAATGTTTTGAAGTTCAGCATATTGTTGCATGAATCAGTATTTCATTCTTCTTTAAGACTAGATGATATTCCATCATATGGAAAGAATGCATTTTGTTTATTCTTCCATCACTTGATGGGCACTTAGGTCGTCCCCACTTTTTGTCTATAGTGCTGCCCTAAATATTTGCACACAAGTTTTTTTTTTATTCAAGTCCAATACCTAGGAGTGGAATTGCTGGGTCATGTGATAACTTTACATTTATCATTTTGAGAAACTGCCAAAATGTTTTCTAAAGCAGCTAAACATTCCCTCTGCAATTACAAGAGCTCTCATTACTTCTTAATGTTGATAGAAAAATATATTTAAACATGTTTGCCAAAAGGTTAATGGCAAAGCTAGATAGACTAGAAATAGGATAACTGAATTCCAAATCATAATTTATAGTGAACAAAAAAATAATCTAACAATCTGGGCAGAAGCTTTAAGGACTGTGGTGGGATTTGCAGTGGGCTCTTGCCACAGAAACCATCCACCCGCAGTCCTATGTACTAGGATCATTGCAAATCCTGAGGATAACAGACTAGTGAGCAGATCTGGTTCTCCAAGTCACATCATGGGAAAGGTGGAACTAAACTGGCTTCTTATCTGAAGAAACACTCAGAATTTGCCCTGAAGTTTAAACATTCTTGGCAGAACTTTCCTACTCAATAACCATCACACATCAGCATGTAATACCAGTATTTGTGATGAGCTTTCACATTATAAAGAGAATCATCTCAAATGTATCACCTTAATCTTTATATCATTCACAGGTTTTTACTACATTATCCCTCAACTTAAGGGCTGAGAATAACTATTGATGAATGCTCTGTAGTCTTCTGGTCAGCTGGTCAATTCTGACAACTAGGCCGGACTCCGTCCATTCTGGCTGTTTGTTCAGGGAGGAACCAGCTCTGCAAGAAGTCTTCACTAGTCTGGGAGCAGGTGAGCTGTGAGCCTGTGTCTCCCATCACCCTTCAGACCAGCCCAGGCTCAGGAGGGCTCCAAGGGAGAAGCACACAAGGCCCCTTGAATCCTAGAGTCAAAACAGACACACCTTTACTTCCTCTGCATTCTATCAGCCAATACATATTAAAAGGCCAAACCAGATTCACAGAGACAGAAAATGGACTCCATTTCTTGGTGGTAGGAGCCACAAAGAGCATGGAAACTGGAGAGGGTAGAAAACCGGGTGAATTGTTCTAATGAATTTCTCTGTCTTTAGCTACATTACTGAAGTCTGCTGACATTTTGAAGGAGAAAGCAAATAAAAAAACCCGTGGATAGATTTAGGAAAGGGACAGAGATTTCCAGGGGCAGCTGGGGCATACCCAGTTTTCCAGGCTTCTTTGCATGCAGCAGGAATTGTGCCCAGCAGAGTACAAATTCCCCCCTGCATGGAGACTTTAGCACAGTACTGTAGCAAAGGGAACTCTTAGACGGACACCTCCAGGTCTCATCCATGCAGGCGCATTCCTCTGACCAAGTCAGAGCCATTCAGGACGGGTGACTACTGCAGGTCTCTTGAAGCACAGCTGTTGAAATAAACATGGAGATAAATCAAGGCAAGGAAGATCCTTTAGGTATCATGGGTGGGTATGGGTGACATCTTCATGTCCTCGGAAACACATCATCACCACTTGGCTTACAATGTGTGTCTTTTCTTGGTTCAAAAAACTCCAATAAAACTTGTTTCACTATCAGCAAATTAGGATATAAAATAAACACTACAACTTTCACTTAGTTGAAGTCAGGAAGCCTGACTCCTCCAACTCCATTTTTCTTTCTCAAGATTGCTTTTGTTATTCAGGGTCTTTTGTGTTCCTACACTAATTGTCAAATTTTTTGTTCTAATTTTGTGAAGAATGCCATTGGTAGTTTGACAGGAATTGCATTGAATCTGTACATTGCTTTGGGTAGTAGAGTCATTTTCACAATACTTATTCTTCCAATCCAAGAATATCATATATTTCTCATCTGTTTAAGTCATCTTTGATTCCTTTCATCAGTGTTTTATAGTTTTCTGAGTACAAGGTCTTTTGCCTCCTTAGGCAGCTTTATTCCTAGGTATTTTATTCTTTTTGTTGCAATGGTAAATGGGAGTGTTTCCTTAATTTCTCGTTCTGATCTTTTTGTTGTTGGTGTATAGGAATGCAAGAGATTTCTGTGCATTAATTTTGTATCCTGCAACCTTACCAAATTCATTGATTAGCTCTAGTAGTTTTCTGGTGGCATCTTTAGGATTTTCTATGTATAGTATCATGTCATCTGCAAACAGTGACTATTTTACTTCTTCTTTTCCAATTTGTATTCCTTTTATTTCTTTTTCTTCTCTGATTGCCGTGGCTAGGACTTCCAAAACTCTGTAGAATAAGAGTGGCAAGAATGGACATCCTTGTCGTGTTCCTGATCTTAGTGGAAATGCTTTCAGGTTTTCACCATTGAGTATGATGCTTGCTGTGGGTTTGTCATATATGACCTTTATTATGTTGAGGTAAGTTCCCTCTATGTCTACTTTCTGGAGAGTTTTTATCATAAATCCGTGTTGAATTTTGTAAAAAGCTTTTTCTGCATCTATTGAGATGATCATGTGGTTTTTATTCCTTAATTTGTTAATGCAGTGTATCACATTGATTGATTTGCATATACTGAAGAATCCTTGCATCCCTGGGATAAATCCCACTTGATCATGGTGTATGATCCTTTTAATGTGCTGTTGGATTCTGTTTGCTAGTAGTTTGTTCAGGATATTTGCATCTATGTTTATCAGTGATATTGGTCTATAATTTTCCTTTTTTGTGATATCTTTTTCTGGTTTTGGTATCAGTGTGATGGTGGCTTTGTAGAATGAATTTGGGAGTGTTTCCCCCTCTGCAATTTTTTGGAAGAGCTTAAGAAGGATCGGTGTTAGCTCGTCTCTAAATGTTTGATAGAATTCACCTGTGAAGCCATTTGGTCCTGGACTTTTGTTTGTTGGAAGATTTTAAATTATGGTTTCAATTTCATTACTTGTTTGATAGGTCTGTTTCTATTTTCTATTTCTTTCTGGTTCAGTCTTGGAAAATTGTACCTTTTGAAGAATTTGTCCATTTCTTCATGGTTGTCCATTTTAGTGGCATATAGCTGTTTCTAGCAGTCTCTTAAAATCCTTTGTATTTCTGCAGTGTCGGTTGTTACTTCTCTTTTTTCATTTCTAATTTTATTGATTTGTGTCCGCTCCCTTTTTTCTTGATGAGTCTGGCTAAGGGTTTATCAATTTTGTTTATCTTCTCAAATAACCAGCTTTTAGTTTTATTGATAGTTGCTATTGTTTTCTTTGTTTCTATTTCATTTCTGCTCTGACCTTTATGATTTCTTTCCTTCTACTGACTTTGGGTTTTCTTTGATCTTCTTTCTTTCATTACTTTAGGGGTAAGGTTAGATTGTTTATTTCAGATTTTTCTTGTTTCTTGAGGTGAGATTGAATTGCTATAAACTTCCCTCTTAGAACTGCTTTTGCTGCAAACCACAGGTTTTGGGTCATCGTGTTTTCATTGTCATTTGTTTCTATGTATTTTTTTATTTCCTCTTTGATTTGTTCAGTGATATCTTGGTTACTTAGTAGCGCACTGTTTAGCCTCCATGTATTTGTGTTTTTTACAGTTTTTCTCCTGTAATTGATTTCCTATTTCATAGTGTTGTGGTCAGAAAAGATGTTGATAGGATTTCAATTTTCTTAAATTTTCAGAGGCTTGATTTGTGACCCAAGATGTGATCTATCCTGGAGAATGTTCCATGTGCACTTGAGAAGAAAGTGTATTCTGCCACTTTGGGGTGGAATGTTCTATAAATATCAATTAAGTCTATCTGGTCTATTGTGTCATTTAAACCTTGTGTTTCCTTATTTATTTTCCGTTTGGAAGATCTGTCCATTGGTGTAAGTGGGGTGTTAAAGTCCCCTATTATTATTGTGTTACTGTTGATTTTTCCTTTCCTGGTTGTTGGCACAAAGCTACAGCAGTCAAGACAGTATGGTACTGGCACAAAAACAGAAATATAGATCAATGGTACAGGATAGAATTCTGAGATAAACCTATGCATAAATTGAGCACCTAATTTACGACAGAGGATGCAAGAACATACAATGGAGAAAAGACAGCCTCTTCAATAAGTGGTGCTGGGAAAACTGGACAGTTACATATAAAAGGATGAAATTAGAACACTCCCTGACACCATACACAAAAATAAACTCCAAATAGATTAAAGACTTAAATGTAAAACCAGACACTATAAAACTCTTAGAGGAAAACATAGGAAGAACACTCTTTGACATAAACCACAGCAAGATCTTTTTTGACCCACCTCCTAGAGAAATGGGAATAAAAACAAAAATAAACAAATAAGACTTCATTAAACTTAAAAGCTTTTGCACAGCAAAGGAAACCATAAACAAGACAACCCTCAGAATGGGAGAAAATATTTGCAAATGAAACAACAGACAAAGGAGTAATCTCCAGAATATATAAACAGCTCATGGAGCTCAATATCAAAAAAAAAAAAAAAAAAAAAATCTGGTTAAAAAATGGATGGAAGACCTAAATAGACAATTCACCAAGGAAGACATACAGATGGCCAAGAGGCACATGAAACATCAACCTCACTAATTATTAGAGAAATGCAAATCAAAACTACAATGAGGTATCACCTCACGCTGATCAGAATGGTCATTATCAAAAAATCTAGGAACAATAAATGCTGCAAAGGGTGTGGTGAAAAGGGAACCCTCCTGCACTGTTGGTGGGAATGTAAATTGATACAACCACTATGGAAAACAGTATGGAGGTTCCTTAAAAAACTAAAAATAGAACTACCATATGACCCAGAAATCCCACTACTGGGCAATATACCCTAAGAAAACCGTAATTCAAAAAGAGTCATGTACCACAATGTTCATTGCAGTTCTATTTACAATAGCCAGGACATGGAAGCAACCTAAGTGTC
>NW_020175397.1:115891-116350 GCF_003031525.2 Neophocaena asiaeorientalis asiaeorientalis
TGTATTCTGCCACTTTGGGGTGGAATGTTCTATAAATATCAATTAAGTCTATCTGGTCTATTGTGTCATTTAAACCTTGTGTTTCCTTATTTATTTTCCGTTTGGAAGATCTGTCCATTGGTGTAAGTGGGGTGTTAAAGTCCCCTATTATTATTGTGTTACTGTTGATTTTTCCTTTCCTGGTTGTTGGCACAAAGCTACAGCAGTCAAGACAGTATGGTACTGGCACAAAAACAGAAATATAGATCAATGGTACAGGATAGAATTCTGAGATAAACCTATGCATAAATTGAGCACCTAATTTACGACAGAGGATGCAAGAACATACAATGGAGAAAAGACAGCCTCTTCAATAAGTGGTGCTGGGAAAACTGGACAGTTACATATAAAAGGATGAAATTAGAACACTCCCTGACACCATACACAAAAATAAACTCCAAATAGATTAAAGACTTAAAT
>NW_020175397.1:116617-125202 GCF_003031525.2 Neophocaena asiaeorientalis asiaeorientalis
AAAAAAAAAAAAAAATCTGGTTAAAAAATGGATGGAAGACCTAAATAGACAATTCACCAAGGAAGACATACAGATGGCCAAGAGGCACATGAAACATCAACCTCACTAATTATTAGAGAAATGCAAATCAAAACTACAATGAGGTATCACCTCACGCTGATCAGAATGGTAATTATCAAAAAATCTAGGAACAATAAATGCTGCAAAGGGTGTGGTGAAAAGGGAACCCTCCTGCACTGTTGGTGGGAATGTAAATTGATACAACCACTATGGAAAACAGTATGGAGGTTCCTTAAAAAACTAAAAATAGAACTACCATATGACCCAGAAATCCCACTACTGGGCAATATACCCTAAGAAAACCGTAATTCAAAAAGAGTCATGTACCACAATGTTCATTGCAGTTCTATTTACAATAGCCAGGACATGGAAGCAACCTAAGTGTCTACCGACAGATGAATGGATAAAGAAGATGTGGCACATATATACAATGGAATATTACTCGGCCATGAAAAAGAATGAAATTGGGTCATTTGTAGTGAGGTGGTTGGACCTAGAGTCTGTCATACAGAGTGAAGTAAATCAGAAAAAGAAAAACAAATACCATATGCTAACACATATATATGGAGTCTAAAAAAAAAAAGGTACTGATGAACTTAGTTACAAGGCAGGAATAAAGATGTAGACATAGAGAATGGACTTGAAGACACGGGGTGGGAGGGGGAAGCTGAGGTGAAGTGAGAGTAGCATCAACATATATACACTACTGGATGTAAAATAGCTAGTGGGAAGTAGCCGCATAGCACAAGGAGATCAGCTCCATGCTTTGCAATGATCTAGAGGGATGAGATAGTGAGGATGGGAGGGAGGCTCAAGAAGGAGGGGATATAGGGATATATGTATGCATATGGCTGATTCACTCTGTTGTACAACAGAAATTAACACAGTATTGTGAAGCAATTATACTCCAATAAAGATCTATTTAAAAAATTTCACTTAGTTGCTTTAGCTAATAACATTAACACTGGCTTAATTTAAAATCATAATGATCATAAACATCAGATGTTGTAGACTAAATGCTCCCATTTTTTTCAGATGCAGAAGCTCGCCTTATAGTTGACAAGTCAGCCATAAAGGTCACACGTCCTAACAGTTCTGCACTTGTGGCTAGTCTGTGGCTCCCACCCATCAGAGTCCAGCAGCCCCTGAACTGGTCCATACCTGCTCACTGAGTCCCCTGATGACACACACGGATGCTGGGGCAGTGTCAGGTTTCTACAAAAATGTCCAAACGTTTACCCTCCATTCCTCTGCTTATATCACTGAGGCAGGAGATAGATGGGCCCCAGGCTGAGCAGCTGGAGCTTGTCCCCTGTGGACAGATACTCCAAGATAAAGATAATAGCAGGGGCAGAGAGGAGCTGAGCTCTGCCCAGATAAGAGATAAAGAGACCACATATTCTTCATTCTTGGAGTCATGAAGACCTTCCTGACTACACAGGTGCAGTAAGGCTCCTCAGGGACCAAAAGGGGAGGGGACACCACCCAACAGTAGGCGATGTCAACCTACCCATAAGCCTCTTCGCTAGAATCCATCTTGGCTAAGAGATGCATGTGCACACAGGGGAGGACCCTGAGATAAACCAAATACTAACTCAGAGCAAGGCAAAGAAGATGATTGGCCAGAGGAAACTCGGAAGAAATGCCCCATATAAGGGATTCAAACTACCACAAGCACATCATTCTCTCTCTGAGCTCACCCATGTGAGTCTATTCACACGTACTCTTTTTCCTCCAAATAAACACTTTACTTATTGCACTACTTTCCCTCTATTTGTGGAAATTCACTTCTACAAAGCCAATGGGCCAGGGCCTTGTCACTGGCCACTGTCCCTGATGGTCTAGTGGCTAGGATTCAGCACTCTCACTGCTGCAGCCTGAATTCAGTCTTTGGCCGGGAACCAAAACCCTGCTTCAAGCCGCTGCAGGCTGAGGTCCCCCCAAGATCATCACCACATAGAAGTGTAGGGCAGGAGAATTTGTTACCCCAAAGTGTGTCTGCTTGACATATTAATTATTTTAAACTGGTTCTCTTCTAATAAACACTGGGCATGGGAAAAACTATGGAAACCAAGTAGGAATTACCCTTTTGTAAGAAACATGTACATTTGTAAAGGTAACCTCCGTTCCCAAGGGTGTCTACCTCTCAAGTACCTGGAAGAGGAAGATGACCAAATCTCTAGAAATGCTTATCAATGGAGAAGGCAATGACTTAAATCTGCATCACAATCACTCTCATTTACTCTGCTTTTCCTGGTCCCTCCGGTAACTGACTCTATCCACCCTCAACATCTTTTTTATCTTTAGCTGAAGATAGTATTTAAAGTGAGGATTTCAGATATTTTGATGCCAAAATATTGGTTATCTGTACACTGATGCCAAAATGAGATAGGGAGGCAGAGTTTTGGAGGAGAAAGAAAGGGTCACTTTATTTCTTTGCCAGGCAAAGAGGGAACACAGCAAGCCAGTGCCTCAAGAACTGTGCCCCCCTCCCTGGGGAATAGGGAGAGGTCTTATAGTCTTAAAGTGGTCAGGAGTATGCAATAAGGATCAAGACAGTAACAGTCTTGCATTTTTCTTTCTTCTGTAAAGTTTCAAAAGGGTGGGGTGGCTAACAAGATTAGGGTCAGGAGTCTTGGTCAGGAGTATGCAATAAGGATCAAGACAGTAACAGTCTTGCATTTTTCTTTCTTCTGTAAAGTTTCAAAAGGGTGAGGTTGCTAACAAGATTAGGGTGTGTGCAGGGTCTCAAGTGTAGGGTCTCCTAATCTTGATGAGATTCTCTAGTCCCTTTAATCTGGTGGTTTCATGTCTTCCCCTCTCTTGATTAGCAACTCTTTGAATCTGCCCTTTGGAACTCAGGGAAGGTTATGAAGGCTGGAGTCTTGCCTACAAGAAATGGGGGACAAAAAGGCATCCATGCCGAGGCTCCCCACAGGGCCCTGCTCGGTTTCAGTTTTGGAGCATTACTTAGTCTTCCTGGGTATCTCCCATATTCACATGGTATTAAATTTTTGTTGAACTTTCTCCTGTTAATCTGTTTCATGTCAATGTAATTCTTAGACCAGCCAGAAGAACCTACAAGGATAGTGGGAAGATTCTTCCTCCTGACACAACAGACATCAGGAGATAACACGTAGCCATATTCACCCAGACCTATGGTCCAGAGCCCAGTGGGTCCAGATCCCACTCTCACTGGTGCTCTGTCCAGGCAAGCCAACTTTGTTCAGAGGAAAAAATGGAAACAAGACACGGCCACTGCAGTCCCTAGAAACTGACAAGTTCCACTCACTTTATTGATGGGTCTGTTCAATCCAGCCAGTCACATACATAGACACTGCTGGTTTCTCCCTTTGTGAGTCAGATAGGTTTTGTTCCTGGTTGCTTAGTTGTGTTTTCCCTCCTCATTGAAACCAAGTTCCTCTGCCAAGTTTATGATTAACCTCTCTATCCAAAACTTTATTCCCTTTGTTGCTCTGCCCCTGTTCCCTGTCAAGATTGAGGAGTATCAAAGAAAAGAAGGGATTAAAACTGAGCAAGAACGTGCAGGACCCTGCAGGACCTTCCCGGTACAAAAGCCCTTCCATGTCCCCATTTCTTATTTTTAGGAAAAAGGTTTCGGCCTCCTAGACCTTCCCTGAGTTCCAAAGGGCAGATTCAAACAGTTACTAATGAGAGGAGTGAGGGAATGCAGAAACAAAGGAAAGGCAGTCAAGAAACAATAGTTCAGCAGTCTGGCGGGGTCCTGGTTCCTCCTCAAGGAATATATGTAACAAGCTGATACAAATCTCTGAGTTCTACAGAAACTAAGGCCTCCACGCAGGTGGAGATGGTAACTTCAGGCTGAGCACAAGATTCCTGGAACACCGCCCTGTTACCTCACCACCAACCAATAAGAAGAAAATCACACTCCCTGCCTTCCTCTTCAAATTTTGCCTGTAAAAACTCTTCCCTGAAAACCAATGGAGAGTTTGGGCTTTTTGAGCATGAGCCAACTGTTCTCCTTGCTTGGTCTCGCGATAAACCTTTCTCTGCTCCAAACTCTGATATTTGGGCTTGTTTAGCCTCACTGTGCATCAGGCACGTGAACTTGGGTTTGACAACCCAGTGACCCCAACACAATAACCAACTTATTTTTCTCACTATGAGTTGCCTCTCACACCCACTTATGCCTGTGGTGCTTGATTAACTTGCACATCTTTCCATCTCTATCTACAACTTATAGAAATTGGAGAATACATAAAAGGCCCTCACACAAATATACTTATGCATAAAAAGCAATGTTCTTAATAAGAATCCTTGGATTTAATAAATAAAAAATATTAGGAGCCCTAAGTATTATGAAGACCTCGTCTTGCATGAGGACACTGAAAAGTAAAAGGATGGAGAGCCTTGTGCAGGACCACACAGCTGACTGCCCGGAGGACTGAGCTTGCGCCCTGGAACCCAAGTACCTTTCCTTGTCACAGAAGCTCCAAGAGCTATAATGATTTATAAAGATGTATAATAATCATTCAACATTTCTTAGTTGGTCACATTTCATTTCGCTTGTACGTTCTCCCTCCCAACAGTCTTCATGTGCTTGACAATTTAATAAAGTATGTTAATATTGAACTAAATGTCCTACAGCTTAACAAACATCATACATTTTCATGAAAAATAAAGTACTTGTTTCCAATTTAATTTGCTCTTGTTTACTTACTTAATGTAAGTTGCCAACACTTGGGGCATCGGTACCATAAAGTGGAAAATGTTCTGGAAATAAATGCTGAAATATAGGGTTTCATTCATTTCTTCCATTCATTCATTTATTTATGGATTCATTGTTGAACTGAAACCAATGGATCCAATCTACAATTTAAATGCCCACTATATGCCTGGCATGAGACACACTAGGTTTGTAAAAGGCATAACCTCATCACAAGGAATCTCGCAGTTTAGTTGGAGCATAGGTACATAGAAAACAAAAATGTATATTAGCACAGGGTATATGAGAGCACAGAGCGGGCCTCGAGGCAAGCACGTATTCCGGGGAACCAGAGTGCCAGGGACCACTTCGTGCTGGGTGACAGCATGGCATGAACCTCAAAGGATGCAGGAGGCATAAATAATGCAAAGAACAGGTGTGAGGGAGGGAAAGCAGAGGACAAGACAAGCAGAGGAGACAGCAGGGCAAGGGCGTGGGACAAGACAAGGCAGGTAGTAGCTCAAGGAAACTACAAACAAATCTGTGTTTCTGGATATAAGAGGCAAAGCCAGAGGGGCAGGAGCAAAGATGTGGGCAGTTCACAGTGAGCCAGGGACTTGGGCACCCTGCAGGCTTTATTCTAGGTGAGGATTGCCCAACCTCGGTGCTATTGCCGTGTGGGGCCAGATGATTGTGGTGTGGTTGGGGGGTGTACATTGTACCTTGTTTAGCAGCAGCCCTGGATTCTACCCACCAGCACCTCTGCCCCCAGAAATGTCTCCAGACACTGCCAAGCGTCCCCTGGGGGGAATAACACCCTAGTTGAGGGTCACTATTATAGGAAAAAGAGAGCCATTCCATTGTCTTCTGTAAGGGGGATTTGCCTGAACTTAAGGCACAGAGCCTGGCAGGTCTGTGGTAGCCACCTGAGGGGTCTGGGTCAGGTAAGAGCATGGGTGGGTAGGAGTGTTACCTGGAGAAACATTTGGGGCCAATTGAAAGTGAAATAGGTGGGAGAAATCCCCAGTCATGCTGTGGGAAAGGTAGTGGGGAACGATGGTAAGTTCCTTTGGGAACATGTCCCACGTGAGATGTGAGTGTAGTGTTTTTCTGACGGGGGTTCTTCAGTGTGAACCAGGAGGAAAGGTGTGAGCTGAGGGTTCTATCTGAGCATCACTGCCAGGTATGCAGTCGCTGAAACCCTGACCATGACTAGAACCTCCCTGCCCTATAAGCAGCAGGGTGGGGAGAACCCCCATTTAGAGACAGTAAAAAAGAAGGCAAGGGACCCAAAGAAGGCACAGTCAGAGACGGTCAGAAAGAGCCAGGGCAGCTGCTGTTCTGGAGGCCACAGGTGTGGAGAGTGTGTGGGAAGGACCATGTCCAGCGATCCAGGGAGGGCAGTGCATGTTCCAGAGATAGCAGTGGAGACACACAGTGAGAAGGGCTTCTCTCTGCCCCACACAAGCCAGCAGGACAGCCAGAGCCAAAGCATCTGACCTCACAGGATTTCTAGAATCTGCATGCCTAGCTATGTTAGCTAGTATTATCAGTAGTTTTTATTTGCCTTATATCATACTGTCCAAATCTGTTCTTTTTACCAACTTTCCTATTCCTGAGCTTCCATTCTTAAGCACCAAGCCCCAGCATCCCTTTCTATCTCCCTCGTTCCCTTGACATACATATAAGGAGTTTCTAGTCCAGTAGACAATTTTTTTTTCCCAGAGTCTCTCAAATCAGCACCTTCCTATACATTGCCAAAGTCATTGCCCCTAGCCAGGCCCCTCTCTCTGACGTTTGCTCTGCTTCCCTAAAATCCAATCATTTCATTCCCCCTCCCAAAAGCCATCTGTGGGCCCCCTGTAGGCACAGGAAAAAAATATAACCACCTTAACTTGGCCTCCTCCATGCTGTTTCCACCAACGCTGATTCCCACCAATTCCTATACCAAGTGTGTGTTCATGGGCTCCGTGGTCCAGGAAAGAAATATCCTCAGGAGAAGAACTCAGAAGGTGAGTCCTGTCAAACGGGAAGTGAGTGAATTCCCCTCTCTCTGTATATTGTCCACACCTCGAAGCATCTCTAGTGGAGTGGGGAAGCTTCCAGAAAGTAGGTGTGATGTTGTGATTTATAATAAGAAATATATATTTGGTCTTTGTTTTTGGCACAGAACTCCTAAAACCCTTAGAATTTCCTAAGTGACGAGCATCATAGAGGTGTATTTTTATTATGTTAATGAGTGACTTTTGGAAGCCCCCTAGGTCACCTAAGGATGGGGGCTGGTCACCAGAGGAACCAACCATGTGATTAGAGGGTTGTGACTTTCAGTCCCACCCTCCTGACCTCGAGGGAGGGGAAAGGGGACAGAGGTGAATCTATTGCCAATGTCCAGTGATTTAATCAGTCGTGCTTATGTAAGGAAGCCTCCAAAAAACCCAAAAGGAAAGAGCTGCAGAGCTTCTGGGTTGGTGAGGATGTTCAAGTGCTGGGAGGGTGGTGCCTGGAGGGGGTGGGGAAGTTCCGTGCTTTCCCATACCTCACCCTCTGCATCTCTTACACCTGGCTGTTCCTGAGTTATATCTTTTTATAATAAACTGGTGATCTAGTAAGTAAAATGTTTCTCTGACCTCACAGAGTTCTGTGAGCCACTCTAGCAAATCAATGGAACCCAAGGAAGGGGTCCTGGGAACCTCTGATTTACCGCCAGTCAGTCATAAGCACAGGTGACATCCTGGACTTGGAGTTGGCATCAAAGGTGGGAGTGGTCTTGTAGGACAGAGACTTTAACCTGTAGAATCTTGTTCTGTCTCCAAGACCTCTTGAACTGTAGGATACTCAGCTGGTATTGCAGAATTGTTTGGTGGTGTGAGAAATATCTCCCTGCATCAGAACCATAGATCCTGCATGCATTTCAGACAGAGCTGGGGTAATAGGGACATGCCAGAGTGGACCCTCACTGCACCATCAGGGAAGGTTGGTCTCAAAGGCTCCGGCTGGGTGCTCTGGGTCTCTGGCCTGGGTAGTGACAAAGGCCATGTTAGGGGTAGACTGGGAGTGTGGCTGAGTCACCGTATTCTATCCCAGGCCAGAGAGCAAGACTACTTACCTGATACCTCACAGAGTCTGCTTTGGTCCTGAGATGGGGCTACATGCAGAGGCGGGGCCGCAGGTGGTCTCCCCCACTTCACAGGTAAGGAAAGCTCCGTCTCAGTGAGTCTGGAGATTGTCCGTGGTCGGAAAGTTCCATAATTGGTCATCCAGACCTTGGCCAAGCCCAGCCCTCTCTGCCCACCAGCTTCGCCCAGAGGGAAGGACACGCAAGTCACAGCTGTGATGTGTGTCATTTTCCCTTTGCTCAACTTTTCCATCACCGTTTGCTCCAAAAACTCCCACACGTGGCAGAATACATTCCACTAGGTTTCTTTTTAAGATGTCACTCACTGTGCAAACTTTTAATGACAGAAAGCCATGCATGAGGTGGATTTTTATACCTTTTTGTTCAAAAGGCAGAGCTATGGGAGAGCTCAGTCAGTCAGGGGTTTATGGTAGGAAAAAGAGGGAACAGTAAGTCTCAGAAGCAGCAAGTCCAGGTCTCCTGGAAAACTGAATTGCCCTGTCAAAAAGCTAAACCCAGGGCTTCCCTGGTGGTGCAGTGGTTGAGAGTCTGCCTGCTGATGCAGGGGACACGGGTTCGTGCCCTGGTCCAGGAAGATCCCACATGCCGCAGAGCGGCTGGGCCCATGAGCCATGGCCGCTGAGCCTGCGTGTCCAGAGACTGTGCTCCACAACGGGGAGAGGCCACAACAGTGAGAGGCCCGCATACCGCAAAAAAAAAAAA
>NW_020175397.1:125553-157482 GCF_003031525.2 Neophocaena asiaeorientalis asiaeorientalis
GGGGGCCCCCCCACCAAAAAAAAAAAAAAAAAAAAAAAAAAAAAAAGCTAAACCCACAACTCCATACAAATATAGAACAGACATGTGTCAGAACTTTGTCTACTCAACACTAAAGTGTCCAGCAGGACAGCAGAGTGATTCAAAGAGTTCATGGAACAAATTCTAGACCATCACTCAGGAGGGAAGGAGAAAAAGTGCCACTGAAATAAGTTTGCCAAGTTAAAGACAAATCTGGCTAATGTCCTAATGGAACCAAAACCAAAGCAAACAAAAAAACCCAAAAACCACTCAAGCCTTTGGTATGATCATCTCCAGTGGACACAAATGGTTTGCATCTCTACTGACCAAATGCAAGTTCACTGGTCACCTCACAGGGTCTGGGCCTGTGCTGAGCAGAATCTAAAATGGCCCCAGGCCCAGCAATCCCCCTACTGGGCATATACCCTGAGGAAACCATAATTCAAAAAGAGGCATGTACCAGCTCTATTTACAATAGCCAGGACATGGAAGCAACCCAAGTGTCCATCAACAGATGAATGGATAAGGAAGATGTGGCACACATATACAATGGAATATTACTCAGCCATAAAAAGAACCGAAATTGAGTTATTTGTAGTGAGGTGGATGGACCTAGAGACTGTCATACACAGTGAAGTAAGTCAGAAAGAGAAAAACAAATACCGTATGCTAACACATATTTATGGAATCAAAAAAAAAGTTCTGAAGAACCTAGGGACAGGACAGGAATAAAGACGCAGACATAGAGAATGTACTTGAGGACACGGGGAGGAGGAAGGGTAAGCTGGGACAAAGTGAGAGAGTGGCATGGACATATATACACTACCAAATGTAAAATAGATAGCTAGTGGGAAGCAGCTGCATAGCACAGGGAGATCAGCTGGGTGCTTTGTGTCCACCTAGAGGGGTGGGATAGGGAGGGTAGGAGGGAGACACAAGAGGGAGGAGATATGGGGATATATCTATATGTATAGCTGATTCACTTTGTTATGCAACAGAAACTAACACACCATTGTAAAGCAATTATACTCCAATAAAGATGTTAAAAAAACTAAAAGTAAAATAAATAAATAAAATGGCCCCAGGACTTTTACTCTAATCACTGGGATGGTGAACATGATAGAATAGCTACATGGCAAAAGGGATTGTGGAGATGTAATTAAGGTTACTAATTCACTGATTCTGAAATCATCAAAAGGGAGACTGCCCAGGTGGGCCCAGTCTCATGACATGTGCCTGTAAAGGCGGAAGGGAAAACCAGAGAGGGGATTTATGAGAAGAGGCTCTGAGTTGCTCTGATGCAGGGGGGCGTGTGGCCCGGACCTGAGAGCAGCTTACAGGAGTTAAGTGTGTCCCAGACTGGTGATAAGCAAGGAAATGGGACCTCAATCCTACAACCTTAGGGAGCTACCAACAACCTGGATGTTACTGAAAACTAAAGGCAAACAACAACCAACAAATGACAGAGTACGAGAAGTGCAAACAGTCCACCTTATAACCCACTCATACCCTTCCTCACTGGCTTCCAGATCCTGCAGTCTCCACCTCATCCCAAGGAGAAAAAGGGCATTGCAGGGCATCCTACCAGCGAATCATCAAGCTCTGTGTTTTTAAACATCAACACCTATTATACAATAGGAAATATGCTTTACATTGCAACCCAATCAACACACACATATTTAAGGCAAAGCTTCACAAAAAATACATGATGTGACATATTATGGGCTGAATTGTGGTCTCCCAAAATTTGAGGTGCTAACCACCAGTACCTCAGAATGTGACTGTACTTAGAAACAAAGAGGTGATTAAATTAAGTGAGGTCAGTAGTGTGGGCCCTAATCCAATCTGACTGACATCCTAGAAGAGGAGATCAGTATGCAGACAGGCACAGAGAGAGACCATGTGAGGCCACAAGGAAAAGACAGCCATCTACAAGCAGGGAGAGGCCTCAGAAGAAACCAACCTTGACAACTTGGAGTTCCAGCCTCCAGAACTATTAAATCATACATTTCTGTTGTTTAAGCCACCCAATCTGTGGTACATTGTTATGGCAGCCTGAGCAGATTAATACATGATGTACTCTGATATTTTGTAGTCTGTTTCATTTCTTTCTTTCTTTTTTAATGCTATTTGCGACAAAATTTATTTCACAGTGACAAATGGACTGTACCCACGGCTTGAAGAACTAAGAGGATTATAAGATCCTTCCATTTTCTACACCAATAATAAGACATGTTACCAATAGCTTTAGAAATGAAAAATTCTGTATGTTCAATACGGGAAACTGCCTTGAATGATAGAATCTAAATCTAATGCCTTTAATGAGGAAAATGAACTTCTCCAATCATCCCTGACACAAACACAAATGATGATAGTTCTTGCTGCTCTTTGAAGAAGGAGGAGTACATGAACTTGAGTTTAAGGAGAGTAAAGCAATTTTTTTCAGCTATTTCTGAAGCTATGATCACACTCTTGATTAAGTTATTTCCATGTCATACTGCAAAGAAGAAACAAGGAGGGTTTTTTTGTTTCTTTTTTTTTTGCAGTTCGCGGGCCTCTCACTGTTGTGGCCTCTCCCGTTGCAGAGCACAGGCTCCGGACGCGCAGGCTCAGCGGCCATGGCTCACGGGCCCAGCCGCTGCACAGCATGTGGGATCTTCCCGGACCGGGGCATGAACCTGTGTCCCCTGCATCAGCAGGTGGACTCTCAACCGCTGTGCCACCAGGGAAGCCCGGTTTTTTTGTTCTGATGCTAATTATCCATCCTGGAATCTGTGAGAAAGAGTAGTAGATCTAGGGCTTGGAGAAACCACTTCTCTATCAAACAGATGAGAAATAAAAAGATGCTCAACATCAGTAATCATCAGGGAAATGCAAATCAAAACCCACAATAAGATATCACCTCACACTTGTCAGAATGGCTATCATCAAAAAGACCACAATTAACAAATATTGGTAAGGATGTAGAGAAAAGGAAACCCTCCTACGCTGTTGGTGGGAATGTAAATTAGTGCAGCCACTATGGAAAACAGTATGTAGGGTCCTCAAAAAACTACAAATAGAACTACCATATGACCCAGCAATTCCACTCCTGGGTACATATCTGAAAAAGAAACAAAAACACTGATTTGAAAACATACATGCACCCCAATGTTCATAGCACCACTATTTACAGTTGCTAAGGTGTGGAAGCAACCTAAGTGTCTATCGACAGATGAATGGATAAAGAAGATGTGGTACACACACACACACACACACACACACACACACACACACAGAGTGTAATACTACTCAGCCCATAAGAAAGAATGAAATTTGCAACAACATTGATGTACTTGGAGGGGGTTATGCTAAGTGAAATAAGTCAAACAGAGAAAGACAAATACTGTATGATATCACTTATATGTGGAATATAAAAAATACAACAAACTAGTGAATATAATGAAAAAGAAGCATATTCACAGATATAGAGAACAAATTAGTGGTTACCAGTGGGGAGAGGGAAAGGGGGAGGGGCATTATAGGGGTAGGGTATTAGAAGGGACAAACTACTAGGTATAAAATAAACTACAAAGACATATGGTAAAGCATGGGGAATATAGCCAATATTTTATAATAACTATAAGTGCAGTATAACCTTTAAAAAGTGTGAATCACTATATTGTACTTCTGTAACTTATACTGTGCATCAACTACACTTCAGTGAAAAAGAAGAAATAGAGATAGACATCCTATTGGTTCTGTCTATTTGGGGAACACTGACTAGTACATATACCAATATTGGTTCATTAATCTTAACAGTTGTACCACACTGATGTAAGATGTGAATAAAAGGGGGGACCGTGAACAGGGGTATACAAGAATTCTCTGTATTGTATTACCAATTTTTCTGTTAATCTAAAACTGTTCTAAACTGTTCTAAAAAATAAAATCTGATAAATAAGAAAAACAAAAGAGGGTGATATTGTGGCCCAGGGTAGGCTGCCCCAAAATGTGCCTAAATGGCACATTGATTATTTTGAGTTAAAGTTACTTAAACACTACTATACATAGATAAACAATAAAGACCTACTGTATAGCACAGGGAACTATACTCAATACTGTGTAATAACCTATATGTGAAAAGAATCTGAAAAATTATATATATATATATATCACTTTGCTGTACACCTGAAACTAACACAACATTGTAAATCAACTATACTTCAATTGAAAAAAAAAGGTTTCCTAAAATTTTTTAAAAGTTACTTAAGAAATGACCAATGCAAGAGGGATGATCTGACCCTCCTTTGTGTCCCCCCTGAGAGCAGGAAGTAAATTTCTCATGTGAAAGGTGCACTGTCTGCTTCTGGAGGTAAAAGAACACCCATCACTGAAAAGAGTGATTTCCAGCCAAGAAGCCTATATAATAAAAAAACCTCATTACTTCTTTAATCTGTTTCTAATTGGGCACCCAAAACCTAAGTTTCTTTGTTCTGTAAATTCCTCAGAAATTTATTATTTCTTTGTCTAAAAAGTATAAAATCTGCCTATTTTTTTGACCACTTAGGTCCATTTCCAGGAGCCCTCCATTCCCATGAATTACAATGTGTTTCTTTTTCTCCTGTTAACCTGTTTTGTGTATTAGTTCAGCCACAAGAACTTTAAAGGGGCGGGGGAATTTCCCCTCCTTGACAGTGACTAGAGACATAACCCAGTGCCACATCTGGGCCTTGTTTAGATTCACATCTGAACAATCCAATAGTAAAAGGCATTCCTGAGGCATACGTATTTTCAATATGGAATGCACATAAGAAAATATTCAGTAACTGTTGATAATTTCATTGAGCAAGGCAGCTATATGGGGAAAAATAACAAACAAAAAATCATGTTCTTGTCAATTAGAGATACAATGTTTATTGGTGAAAGTGACATGATATCTGGGACTTGGTTTCATAACTTGAAAAAAAAAGGAGTGGGAGAGATGGATGAAATAGGATGGCAAAGTTGCCAAAGCAGGGTAATGGAGATGATTAATAGTATTTTATTTTTGTTAGTGTTTGAAATGCTCTTTTTCTTAAAAAAAGGCTTTAAAATTTGGGGAAAATATCTTGCACCTTTCCCCCACCCCCCCCACCCGCCACTCCATAGGGTGTTTGTAGAAACTTCTAGGAGTGCTCTGTGCTATAAAGGACTTTGCAAAGTGCTTCCACCACCTCAAGGGGCGGGGGGGAACTATGGGTTCAGTTTTTCCTCAGCTCAGTAACTTGAAGGTCACGTTGATGAACACCCTGGGCAGGCAGCTCTGAGAAGGTGCACATCCCATGAACTGGCCACCTGTTGGCTCTGTCAATTTGGTGTTGGCCAAAAATAAATATTTTTCCCAAATTAGGAAGACGCTTGAAATAAGTCTAAAGAACTTGGAGTCAAACCTCTGTGCTGTTTAATTGGCAGTATTTACTTTATAGAGTAATTAAGTACTTTCAATGTGACTTCCTAAAAACGACTTCCTGAAAAGCACAGATGTTGATGGTGAATGCAGCAAACCTCGCTCATGACTTCTGACTCACTAGCTTTCTAAAGCCTATCATGGTTAGAACACACTAAGTGAGTCCAACTGAAAACAGGCGAAAAGGTGAAGAATGGAAGCACAACCATCCACCAAGTCTGATGTGAAAGCAGAAATATTCTGGGATGGCAATTCCTCAAAAATGAAAAATAGAATTACCATGTGGCGCAGTAATTCTACTTCTCGGTATATACCCCAAAGAACTGAAAGCAGGGACTCAAACAGGCATTTGTACACTCATGTTCATAGCAGCATTATTCACAATAGCCAAAAGATGGAAACAACTCAAATGTCCATCAACAGATAAACAAAATGTGGTCTATCCCTCAATGGGATACCATTCAGCCTTAAAAGGAAGGAAATTCTGACACGTGCTACAACACAGATGAGCCTGGAGGACATTATGCTAAGTGAAATAAGCCAGTCACAAAAAGCAAATCCTGTATGATCCCACTTCTCTGAGGCACCTGGAGTAACTAAATTCATAGAGGCAGAAAGTAGATGGTGGGTGGCAGGGGCTGGGAGAGGGGGGAGGGGAGTTAGTGCTTAATGGGTATGGAGTTTCAGTTTTGCCAGATGAAGAGTCCTGTGGATGGATGGTGGTGATGGCTGCACAATAATGTGTAGGTACTTAACGCCACTGAGCTGGACACTTAAAAATGATAAGTTTGTGGGGAGGGGTGGTAGGGGAGGGATGGATTGGGAATTTGGGATTAGCAGACACAAACTATTATATAGAGAGCAGATACATAACAAGGTCCTACTATGTAGCACAGGGAACTATATTCAAAACCCTGTGATAAACCACAGTGGAAAGGAATATGAAAAAGAATATATATATGTATACCTGAATCACTTTGCTGTAAGCAGAAATTAACACAACACTGTAAATCAACTATACTTCAGTAAAATAAATTTTTTAATGATAAATTTTATGTTATGGATATTTTACCAGAATTTTTAAAAATAAGTAATTTTTTTCAAAAAATAATTACTCAGAAGCCTTCCCTTAAAATATGTATACGGCCTAGAATCAATGAACCTCCCGGAAGACCCCTCATCTCTCCTTATTTTCACCAGGAGGGGGTGCACCAGAGCCAGCCTGAAGTGGGTGCAAAGCCGCTAAATCTCCCTCCAAGGAGTGCCTGCACACCCTGCAACAAGCAGGGAGCCTTGGCTGCATATAGGAGAGGCTGTTCCTCAGACACTTGAGTGCAATTTCTTTACCTGCCTTTCCAGGAGCTGCCTCTCTCCTGGTGCCAGGGCCTGGCAGAGGTGTGTTCGCAGACAGCCGTCAGAAGCCAACATTCTCCTCCGTCGTCCTCCACCCGCCCTGCCCTCCCCATGAAACTACCACTCAGCAGCATGTTTCCTGTGCTAATGGTGTTACTTTGTTTTAAAAAGGGAGACAGGTTCCCTCTTATTTCCTCCACTTTGTCCTAGGACATGGAGACTGTGGGCAGAGGGTGGGGTGAGGCCCGACCAGGATTGCTCTCCTCCCAGACCAGGTTCCCAGAGGCCTGACTGGGGACGAGGTGACACTTAGATGACTCATCTGGGGAAGAAGAGTCGATCCTGGAGAAGGGAGAGCGGAGGAGGGGAGGGGCTCTGTCCTGGGGAGGGAGGTGCTGGGAGCCAGGTCTGGAGCTGCTTCCCAGGCCCCCAGCCTGACCCAGGCCCCTCGTGCAGTGTGGCCCCTTCTGTTCTGCTCTGGTTCCCACCCGCCCTCCACCAGCTGTAAGACGGGGCCATCGGGGACCCCTCTGAGGAGAACCATCCAGTCTGGCTTCCCCGGAAGATAAGAAACAGAGAAAGCTGGCTTGTCAGCTGACAGCTGGGAGTTAAAACCGCAGGAAGAGAATTTGGAAGGATTTTACTCAGAGAAGAATGTGGTCAGAACAACTTCAAAATGGGTGGACCTCTCTACTGGATGTAAAATTGCAATGGAGTTTTTAACGTTCCATATGAATGAGAAAACACTGAAAAAGCGGTTTTACACCAACAAAAACAGCAATGCTGAGGAAGTTTAAAGTAGCACAGTACATCAGAATGCAGCCCACACTCCCGCTAAAAACAACTCGCTCCACCAAAAGAGCTGACCCACCAGTGACAGTGGAAGGAAAGTGGATCAGGTGTCTGGGGAAAGGGCTTCTCTAGAGGAAGGTGCTGCTGGGGGGGCCAGGGGAGGGGTGAAGGGAGGAGGCAGAGGGAGGGTCCCACAGCCCACCAGGCCCTCTGCCCAGCAGGTGCCCACAGGAGGGGCAGGCGCTCTGAGCCTTGGAGGAGAGCCCTGGCAGAGCCCTCTTTACTGCCTTTTCCTTTCTTTCCTTCTTCCTTTCCTTCTTTCTTTCTTTCCTTCTTCCTTTCCTTCTTTCCTTCTTTCTTTCTTTCTTTCTTTCTTTCTTTCTTTTTTTCTTTCTTTCTCTTTCTCCTTCCTTCCTTCCTCTCTCTCTCCCTCCCTCCCTCCCTTCCTTCCTTCACTCCTTCTTTCTTTCTTTCTTTCATATATTGGTTGCAGCTTGGATTCAAATTTCTTCAGACACAGACTTGTTTCCAACACCCTCTTGGTGTTTTACAGAGACCTCACCTGTGTTAGTCTGGGCTCTCCAGAGAAACAGAACCAATAAGATATATAGAGATGTAGTGTTGAAATGCCTTTCTAGGCCCAAAATGGAGCAGCTCCTGCCTGGAGTGCCGCATCAGCAAACCAAAACCTAGATCACTTTTGTGTCCCTCTAGATGCTTTGCTTGACCAGAAATGCAATCTATGCAGTCAGTCAATCCCCAAATGCTAAGTCAACTTTGGGCCTTCTCACCCCAAACAAGGGTTACTCTGGGGCCCCAACCAATCAGGTGTGTTCTATTTGTCTTTCCCTTGTTCTTTATCCTGTGAAAGCTTCCTGCCTTTTGCTTCATTTTGCTGTTCTCCAAAAGGAGACTATCTGCTTCGTGAGGTGTTAAATACAGTTTGTATCACCTAAACTGTCTTCTTCAATCCTAACAATAAGAAGAGATCTGTTATGGAGGATTAACTATGGAGGCCAAGAAGTCCCATGACCTGCCATCTGTGAGCTGGAGGCTCCAGGCCAAGTCTGAAGACCTGAGAACCGGGAGTCTGATGTCTGAGGGCAGGAGAGGATCCCAGCTCAAGTGAAAAAAGCACATCCCTCCTTCCTCTCTCTGCCATCCTGTTCTATCTGGCCCTTCAGCAGGTTGGGGGATGCCATTCACCTTGGGGAGGACCAGCTCCTTTAATCAGCCTGACAGCTCAGATCTCTTCAGGAGACAGCCTCACAGACACACCCAAAATCATGTTTTACCAGCTATCTGGGCATCCCTTAGCCCAGTCAGGTAAACACATAAAACTAACCATCATACCACCCAAGTCACATCTCGGGGAGAGCCTCCCATTCTGAGAAATTCCTCCTATTAAAACATGTCAGGCTTGATGCTGTAACCACTACTGTCCAGGGATGGTAAAATTCTAAAGCTCCAACAAAACCAAACAGCTGGCATCTGCACATCAAGGTAGGAGATGTTGAAGATTTGTCTGGCTCTGAATTCTGTAAATATTCAGAAATATTCTGTAAATATTCAAAAATACTGCAGACTTTTAGGTGCAGACTCACCCCAGGCTCCTTTGCAATCAACTAAGAGCCCTCAGATAACCCTCTTCAAGGAGCTCAGAGATGCTGACAGCAGAGAGAAAGCCTGGATGATCCATCAGTATATGTGAAGCAGCACACCTAGATTCTAAAAATGCTTCAAGATACAGCCTCGGATGTAGAGTGGGGGCTAGGTCTGCATTCAAGCCTCGCAGGCCTGCCATGATGCCTGACGAGTTGTAAGATCTTGATGACCAGGAACTGAATGCCATGAGCATAATAATTCACTTGTTATAAAATCACTAGCAAAAGTGGTACATGACTACACTATTCAGGAAGAAACTGTAAAAATGATTTAAGAGGTCATGTTATAGATAGGGATGGTGTTTAAAATCAGATGCCAGGACATGTCCAAGCCAAACGTTTCAGATATTAGAACACATATCAAAATTGTACTTTTAGTAGCTTTAATTTGAAAGATTGCCCATAAAAAAAAAAACACCATAACTCAAGGACACTTTTGATTTATTTTATATTAGTCTAGAGAAAATTTGTGGATATTTGGAAATAATACGCATAGATGAAAGACAGATCTTTATTTAGTCTAAATGTACTGCTGAGAGTACTCAGGAGGCAGCCAAGGGACCTGGGCCCAGGACTGAGAAAGGTGATGCCAGCTTATGTGGAGATGCTCAGTGGGGCAGGGGTGGCCAGTACACTGGCACTGATCTGTCTGACCTTTCTGGATCCAAGCTATTTCAAACAAATAGGATTTTACTGCCTCAAATAAAAATGAAAGATGAGACATTGAGACTCCCTGGGGAATTAAAACCCTTTAAAATACAAACCCTGGTGGGGGGGGCGACCTTTAAGATGGCAGAGGAGTAAGACGTGGAGATCACCTTCCTCCCCACAAATACATCAGAAATACATCTACACGTGGAACAACTCCTACAGAACACCTACTGAATGCTGGCAGAAGACCTCAGACTTCCCAAAAGGCAAGAAACTTCCCACGTTCCTGGGTAGGGTAAAAGAAAAAACAGAGACAAAAGAATAGGGGCAGGACCTGCACCCCTGGGAGGAGCTGTGAAGGAGGAAAAGTTTCCACACACTAGGAAGCCCCTTCACTAGCGGAGACGGAGACGTGAGGGGGAAACTGGCGTTGGGGGGGGAGCGGCAGGGAAGCTTCAGAGCCACGAAGGAGAGCGTAGCAACAGGAGTGCAGAGGGCAAAGCGGAGAGATTTCCGCACAGAGGATCACTGCCGACCAGCACTCACCAGCTTGAGAGGCTTGTCTGCTCAGCCCCCGGGGTGGGTGGACGCTGAAAGCTGAGGCTCCAGCTTCAGAGTTCAGATCCCAGGGAGAGTACTGTGGTTGGCTGCGTGAACACAACCTGAAGGGGGCTAGTGCACCACAGCTAAACAGGAGAGAGACCGGGAAAAAGTCTGGACCTGCTTAAGAGGCAAGAGACTGTTGTTTCAGGGTGCGTGAGAAGAAGGGATTCAGAGCACTGCCTAAACGAGCTCGAGAGATGGGCATGAGCTGCAGCTATCAGTGCAAGGAAGCCCCTTCACTAGCGGAGACGTGAGGGGGAAGCTGGCGTTGGGGGGGGAGCGGCAGGGAAGCTTCAGAGCCACAAAAGAGAGCGTAGCAACAGGAGTGCAGAGGGCAAAGCGGAGAGATTTCCGCACAGAGGATCACTGCCGACCAGCACTCACCAGCTTGAGAGGCTTGTCTGCTCAGCCCCCGGGGTGGGTGGACGCTGAAAGCTGAGGCTCCAGCTTCAGAGTTCAGATCCCAGGGAGAGTACTGTGGTTGGCTGCGTGAACACAACCTGAAGGGGGCTAGTGCACCACAGCTAAACAGGAGAGAGACCGGGAAAAAGTCTGGACCTGCTTAAGAGGCAAGAGACTGTTGTTTCAGGGTGCGTGAGGAGAAGGGATTCAGAGCACTGCCTAAACGAGCTCGAGAGATGGGCATGAGCTGCAGCTATCAGCGCAGACACCAGAGATGGGCATGAAATGCTAAGGCTGCTGCTTCAGCCACCAAGAAAGTTGTGTGCAAGCACAGGTCACTATCCACACCTCCCCTCCTGGGAGCCTGTGCAGCCTGCCACTTCCAGAGTCCCGTGATCCAGGGACAACTTCCCCAGGAGAACACATGGCGTGCCTCAGGCTGGTGCAATGTCATGCTGGGCTCTGCAGCCACAGGCTCACCACACGTTCCGTACCCCTTCCTCCCCCCAGCCTGAGAGAGCCAGAGCCCCCTAATCAGCTGCGACTTTAACCCTGTGCTGTCTGAGCGAAGAACAGACGCCCTCAGGTGACCTACAGGCAGAGGCAGGGCCAAACCCAAAGCTGAACCCCAGGAGCTGTGCGAACAAAGAAGAGAAAGGGAAATCTCTCCCAGCAGCCTCAGGAGCAGCAGATGAAATCCCCAAAATCAACGTGATGTACCCTGCATCTCTGGAAAACCTGAATAGACAACAAATCATCCCAAAATTGAGGCATGGACTTTGGGAGCAACTGTAGACTTGGGGTTTGCTTTCTACATCTAATTTGTTTCTGGTTTTATGTTTATCTTAGTTTAGTATTTAGAGTTTATTATCATTGGTAGATTTGTTTATTGATTTTGTTGCTCTCTTCCTTTTTTATATATATAAATATTTTTTTTTCCTTTTTCTCTTTTTGTGAGTGTGTATGTGTATGCTTCTTTGTATGATTTTGTCTGTATAGCTTTGCTTTTACCATTTGTCTTAGGGTTCTGTCTTGCTTGTTTGTTTTAGTATAGTTTTTAGTCCTTGTTATCATTGGTGGATTTGCTTTTTGATTTGGTTCCTCTCCTCTTTCTTTCTTTTTTTTTTCTTTATCTTTTAAAATTACTTTTTAATTAATTTTTTTATTTTAATAACTTTATTTTATTCTTTCTTTCTTTTTTTCTCCCTTTTCTTCTGAGCTATGTGGCTGACAGGGTCTTGGTTCTCTGGCTGGGTGTCAGGCCTGTGCCACTTAGGTGGGAGAGCCAAGTTCAGGATATTGGTCCACAAGAGACCTCCCAGCTGCATGTAATATTAAATGGTGAAAGCTCTCCCAGAGATCTCTATCTCAACACTAAGACCCAGCTCCATTCAATGACCAGCAACCTACAGTGCTGGACACCCTATAACAAACAACTAGCAAGACAGGAACACGCCCCCCCCTTTAACAGAGAGGCTGCCTAAAAGCATAATAAGACCACAGACACCCCAAAACACACCACCGGACACAGTCCTGCCCACCAGAAAGAAAAGATCCAGACACATCCATCAGAACACAGGCACCAGTCTCATCCACCAGGAAGCCTACACAACCCATTGAACAAACCTTAGCCACTGGGGGCAGAAACCTAAAACAATGGGAACTATGAACCTGCAGCCTGAGAAAAGGAGACCCCAAACACTGTAAGTTAAGCAAAATGAGAAGACAGAGAAACACAAAGCAGATGAAGAAGCAAGGTAAAAACCCACCAGACCAAACAACCGAAGAGGAAATAGGCAGTCTACCTGAAAAAGAATTCAGAGTAATGATACTAAAGATGGTCCAAAATCTTGGAAATAGAATGGAGAAAATACAAGAAACATGTAACAAGGACCTAGAAGAACTAAAGAGCAAACAAATAATGATGAACAACACAATAAATGAAATTAAAAATACTCTAGAAGGAATCAATAGCCAAATAACTGAGGGAGAAGAACGGATAAGTGACCTGGAAGATAAAATAGTGGAAATAACTACTGCAGAGCAGAATAAAGAAAAAAGAATGAAAAGAATTGAGGACAGCCTTAGAGACCTCTGGGAAAACTAATTAAACACACCAACATTCGAATTATAGGGGTCTCAGAAGAAGAAGAGAAAAAGAAAGGGACTGAGAAAATATTTGAAGAGATTATAGTTGAAAACTTCCCTAACATGGGAAAGGAAATAGTCAATCAAGTCCAGGAAGCGCAGAGTCCCATATAGGATAATTCCAAGGAGAAACATGCCAAGACACATATTAATCAAACTATCAAAAATTAAACACAAAGAAAAAATATTAAAAGCAGCAAGGGAAAAACAAAAAATAACATACAAGGGAACTCCCATAAGGTTAAGAGCTGATCTTTCAGCAGAAACTCTGCAAGCCAGAAGGGAGTGGCAGGACATATTTAAAGTGATGAAAGGGAAAAACCTACAACCAAGATTACTGTACCAAGCAAGGATCTCATTCATATTCGAAGGAGAAATTAAAACCTTTACAGACAAGCAAAAGCTAAGAAAATTCAGCACCACCAAACCAGCTTTACAACAAATGCTAAAGGAACTTCTCTAGGCAAGAAACACAAGAGAAGGAAAAGACCTACAATAACAAACCCAAAACAATTAAGAAAATGGTAATAGGAACATACATATCGATAATTACCTTAAATGTAAATGGATTAAATGCTCCCACCAAGAGACACAGATTGGCTGAATGGATACAAAAACAAGACCCTTATATATGCTGTCTACAAGAGACCCACTTCAGACCTAGAGACACATACAGACTGAAAGTAAGGGGATGGAAAAAGATATTCCATGCAAATGGAAACCAAAAGAAAGCTGGAGTAGCAATTCTCATATCAGACAAAATAGACTTTAAAATAAGGACTATTAAAAGGGACAAAGAAGGACACTACATAATGATCAAGGGATCGATCCAAGAAGAAGATATAACAATTGTAAATATTTATGCACCCAACATAGGAGCACCTCAATACATAAGGCAAATACTAACAGCCATAAAAGGGGAAATCGACAGTAACACATTCATAGTAGGGGACTTTAACACCCCACTTTCACCAATGGACAGATCATCCAAAATGAAAATAAATAAGGAAACACAAGCTTTAAATGATACATTAAACAAGATGGACTTAATTGATATTTATAGGACATTCCATCCCAAAACAACAGAATACACTTTCCTCTCAAGTGCTCATGGAACATTCTCTAGGATAGATCATATCTTGGGTCACAAATCAAGCCTTGGTAAATTTAAGAAGATTGAAATTGTATCAAGTATCTTTTCTTACCACAATGCTATGAGACTAGATATCAATTACAGGAAAGAATCTGTAAAAAATATAAATGCATGGAGGCTAAACAATAAACTACTAAATAACCAAGAGATCACTGAAGAAATCAAAGAGGAAATCGAAAAATACCAAGAAAGAAGTGACAAAGAAAACACAACAACTCAAAACCTATGGGATGCAGCAAAGGCAGTTCTAAGAGGGAAGTTTATAGCAATACAATCCTACCTTAAGAAACAAGAAACATCTCAAATAAACAACCTAACCTTGCACCTCAAGCAATTAGAGAAAAAGAACAAAAAAAAATGCAAAGTTAGCAAAAGGAAAGAAATCATAAAAATCAGATCAGAAATAAATGAAAAAGAAATGAAGGAAAAGATAGCAAAGATCAATAAAACTAAAAGCTGGTTCTTTGAGAACATAAACAAAATTGATAAACCATTAGCCAACTCATGAAGAAAAAGAAGGGAGAAGGCTCTAATCAATAGAATTAGAAATGAAAAAGGAGAAGTAACAACTGACACTGCAGAAATACAAAGGATCATAAGAGATCACTACAAGTAACTCTATGCCAATAAAATGGACAACCTGGAAGAAATGGACAAATCCTTAGAAAAGCACAACCTTCCGAGACTAAACAAGGAAGAAATAGAAAATGTAAGCAGGCCAATTACAAGCACTGAAATTGAGACTGTGATTAAAAATCTTCCAACAAAAAAAAGCCCAGGACCAGGTGGCTTTCCAGGTGAATTCTATCAAACATTTAGATAGCTAACACCTATGCTTCTCAAACTCTTCCAAAATATAGCAGAGGGAGGAACATTCTGAAACTCATTCTACAAGGCCACCATCACCCTGACACCAAAACCAGACAAAGATGTCACAAAGAAAGAAAACTACAGGCCAATATCACTGGTATACATAGATGCAAAAATTCTCAACAAAATGCTAGCAAACAGAATCCAACAGCACATTAATAGGATCATACACCATGATCAAGGGGGGTTTATTCCAGGAATGCAAGGATTCTTCAATATACGCAAATCACTCAATGTGATAAATCATATTAACAAATTGAAGGATAAAATCCATATATGATCATCTCAATAGATGCAGAGAAAGCGTTTGACAAAATTCAACACCCATTTATGATTAAAAAAACCACCCTTAGATGGGAGAAAATATTTGCAAATGAAGCAACTGACAAAGGATTAATCTCAAAATTTAGAAGAAGCACATGCAGCTCAGTATCAAAAAAACAATAAACCTAATCTAAAAATGGGCAGAAAACCTAAGTAGACATTTCTGCAAAGATATAAAGATTGCCAACAAACACATGAAAGGGTGCTCAACAACATTAATCATTAGAGAAATGCAAATCAAAACTACAATGAGGTATCATCTCACACCAGTCAGAATGCAGGCGTAGAGAATGGACTTGAGGACACGGGGAGGGGGAAGGGTAAGCTGGGATGAAGTGAGAGAGTGGCATGGACATATATACACTACTAAATGTAAAATAGACAGCTAGTGGGAAGCAGCTGCATAGCACAGGGAGATAAGCTTGGTGCTTTGTGACAACCTAGAGGGGTGGGATAGGGAGGGTGGGAGGGAGACACAAGAGGGAAGAGATATGGGGATATATGTGTATGTATACCTGATTCACTTTGCTATACAGCAGAAACTAACACACCATTGTAAAGCAATTATACTCCAATAAAGATGTTAAAAAAAAAAAAAAGAAATTCACGCAAGATCACACACACACCCACACACTCAAAAAAGACAAACACTGGACATTTATATTATTGAATAGCTAAACTGTATTAATCTCCCACCCAGTTTGACTTATTTTTCTCAATCTCTACAAAACTCTTTGCATTTGTCACTAAAATACATTTCCCAATAAATTTACTGGACTAAATCTTGATGCTATATCTATACAAACAAAATTGGGAAATATTAGGAGATGCTTTTCTCTTTTTGTGTAAATGGTAAAAGTTCAACCTTCTACAGCACTACATTTCATTTGTAAATGTCCAAATGATACCTCTTCTGTGTCAAAAACTCTATTACACCACAAACTTCTCTGTAACTGCATCTCATGCTGGCACAGAACATTGTGTTGTTCTTACTTGGAGGATGTCAAGTTCAATTTATTTTTATGAAGAGAAATTGCTCATGGGAAAGTCAGAGGTTTTAAATATATCATATACAAACAAAATTGGGAAATATTAGGAGATGCTTTTCTCTTTTTGTGTAAATGGTAAAAGTTCAACCTTCTACAGCACTACATTTCATTTGTAAATGTCCAAATGATACCTCTTCTGTGTCAAAAACTCTATTACACCACAAACTTCTCTGTAACTGCATCTCATGCTGGCACAGAACATTGTGTTGTTCTTACTTGGAGGATGTCAAGTTCAATTTATTTTTATGAAGAGAAATTGCTCATGGGAAAGTCAGAGGTTTTAAGGGAAATGGAATCATGACGCACATGAGTTATACATTTAGAATGCCAGTGAATGTTCTCTGGGACTCTTTGACAAATGTTCATGTCATCAGGATGTCAACCACTCCAGCTGCTTTCCTGGATTCTTACAGAATTCCCAGAGCCAGAGTAAGTCCCATCTTTGTTTTCTAACTCTTCCCACTTCAGATGCTGGCTTCCGATAAGAAGCCTTCTTTGGCTGAGGCTATAATGTTATTAGAAATAAATTTAATGAGAACATCTTTGTATCTAACCTACCAAGCACATTATATGGAATTTAATTCATTTTCTGCATGAATCTTAGGACTCTCTTTATGAATTAAGTGGCTGAAAAATGTAGGGGTGAAGACAGCTCACAGTGGGCTGGGTGTGTATTTTGCCTCCTGAATGAAACTCAAAGCAGTGACCCCTGTTTTAAAAGTCCAAGTTCTATTCTCTGTCTTGCTTGCTGTCAGCCCTCCCCTACCCTCCCTGGGTGATACCCAGACTGCCTGGGGCGTCCTCACCCTCAGGTCTTTCTTCTGTTTTCCACGTCCACAGTGTCCCCATGAATTCCAGGGAGCCCATCCTTCTCCTGCCAGCCAATCAGCCCACACCTCAGCCTTGCTCTTCTTAAACGCGTCAAATGTTTGATGATTGACTATTAGGTTTAGAAACACAGAGCTTCCTCATTTCTTAGACCACCTTTCTATCAAATACAAATTGAAAAAAGAGATTTTTCTTTATGAGATTTTTCCAATAAAAACAGAAAATGGGTTTGGCAATGGTTACTGTCTAGGTGGTAAGTAACTGAAGAGTGATTTCATTTTAGAAACATTAGCAGCTTTCTTATTTTAGTAAATAAGACACTTGCAGGGAAAATGTGTAAAGTAGGGCAAGATACATGATAAAATTTATATCTTTATTTAAAGTCCAGGAAAGGAATCAAAATGAAAAGCAAAGCAGTGTTTGGGGTTAAGCTATTTGTACTGTTTACCTCAAAAGGAAGTCAAGTGTGACTGCATCCTCTAAATCTGACTTTTCCAACAAATCTTATGTTCTGTAGTTGGCGGTGCAGGCTGTGCATGCACCACTAGGTGACACCATTGCCCACAGCACACTCCTTACCCCTGCAGGATTTGCCTTCCTGAGGGGCAAAGAAAAATCCCAGTTACACACACTCCCCCACCCCTACCCTCACCCCCAACCCAGTGTCCTGCGATCAGCGTTAAAGATCACAAATGTCTCTTTGCCTTCTATTGTGTGTTGCCTATATCAGAGGCTGTTAGCAGAGCTCAGACCTCCACAGTCTCCCCCAGGGCCTGTAAGGTGAGGAAAAGACAGGACCCCCCCCTTATGCTAATGTGCATTAAGGCATCCCGCCTGCCAGCTGGATCAACCAGAATCCCAAAGAGAGGATAAGATTCAAGAGAGACCCTGGAAGGTTTTTCCAGAGAGAAGCAGGGCAGGTGGCTGTGCCAGGTTTGGGAAGGGTGGGAGCCGCATGAGGGACTCATTAGCAGAAGGAGAGAAGGCCTGGGAAGGAGAGCCTCAGGGTCCAGGCCTGAGATGGAGTGGCCGGAGGCTGCTGTGTCCGCAGATGCCAGCAGGCCATGGGGGCATGGACCACTGTCCCCATCTGTCAGGTGACACACAGGCTACAGCATCTAAAGCAAAGAGTCCAGGCCTGATCCTCTACCTAACCGTGAACTCTATGCCTCATCCCCGTGACATTTGTTTTTTGTAAAGTAGGGATACCACCCGGAGTGAATGGGATTCCAGGCCCTGAGCAACAGGAGGGCAGGAGCGAGCCCCTGGGAGGAGTTGTTATCCAGGAGAAGGTGAGTGAGGGGCAGACACTGCCCACCCTCTTCAGCCACAGGTGTAGGCAGGAGGCGTACACCCCGATTACTTCCTCGATGGGTGCACTGCTGTGAGAGTTTCATCAGTCTTCAGGCAAATGTTAGCATCGGCAGCTTTTGAGAGCACCTCAGCAGCTGCTCAAACATATGAAGGGCTGTCCTGACTCCTAAATCCAGCGGGTTTGTAATAGGGAAGAACAAATCTGACTCCATATTGGATCCATCTCTTTTACCTTAACCTTTGTGTTCTATTGCTTTTGCTACAGGTTAATCACTAAAGGAAGGTTGCCTACAGTTTAAAGTGCACATAATGGCTCATCTCCAGGAGCCCTGCCTCCCATGCCTGAGAGTTAAGCTAAAACACCTTTGTTTATTTTAACTCACAGGAAACATCCTGACCAGGCCCACCTGTGAATGGCTGCAAGAAAGAAGAAATTAACACATCCTATCTGGAGTCTGGCAGAAACCAGGAAATATTTACAACAACTTATAGCCTTTTAAAGTTTACCTCCTCACCTCCCCCTCTTTGTTCTATAAAAGAAACCAGCACCCAAACCCAGGTGAGATGGTTCTTTGGGACACAAGTCCACCATCTTCTCAGCCTCCCAGCTTTCCAAATAAAGTCATTACTCGTTGCCCTAGCACCTCATCTGTCCATCTATTGGCCTGTCATGCTGTGAGCAGTACAAGCTTGGACTCCGTAACAGGGTTAGTCATTCCTGAGAAGCACTCCAACAGCTGAGGGTTGAAGGAGAAGAGAAGGTGCTGGTGCAGTGAAGAGCCCCTCCAGGCCAGTTCTGGGACCCACAACCCGAGCACCCCAAGGGTGGCAGGGACTGGCAAGGTTGGGGGGGGGGTGGCTTGTCAACTTTCCCAGCACAGAGCTGGGAACATTTGGGAACAAGACAGCCAGTACATCATGTTGGGGACAAGCCACCCTACACCAGGACAATCCCCCTTTCAGACTGGGAAACAAGAGGGTTCTGTGAGGGACTTTCAACACGTTCCCCTGCAGGGGCGCCAAACACGTTCTGCTTTTGGCAACCCCTGTAAGGAAAAGCCAACTGCATCCTTCAGTGGAACTTACAAATTTCAGGTACTTGCTCCCACCTTCCCAGTCCCCAAGGCAGGCATGTGCTCTGAAGACCGAAGGGGCCCCTGTACTATTATTTTAAGAACTAGGGCTTCCCTGGTGGCGTAGTGGTTGAGAGTCCGCCTGCCGATGCAAGGGACATGGGTTCCTGCCCCGGTCCGGGAGGATCCCACATGCTACGGAGCGGCTGGGCCCGTGAGCCATGGCCGCTGAGCCTGTGCATCCGGAGCCTGTGCTCCGCAACGGGAGAGACCACAACAGTGAGAGGCCTGCATACCGCAAAAAAAAGAAAAAGAAAAAGAACTAAAATTTCCCAGAACCCTGGAATGCTCTGAGAACTGTTACAAAAAGCTATTTTTGTCCTTTGAAGATTTGGCCAATATTTAACCTTCTCCCTGAGTCATCCAATTTCTTGCCTATGGAAGTACTTCCCAGGTTCTGAAAGCTGCATTCCTGATGCAAACATTTTCAGTTTGCCAGGACATGGGCTGACACTGCCGGGGTACATGGGGCCCCAAGATTGTCAAGGATCACAGGCTTCTGCAGAAACCCTGAAGGGGTGCAGGTGCAGGGTAATATCTCCTTTGGCTGGACTCTTCTCTCCACTCCTAGATTCACTGAGAAAGTCTACCATTGGTGTGGAAAAGGTATCTTCATACCTCTAGGTCACAGCCAACTTGTACACGAAGACAAAAGAAAATGTATGTTTCCTTCATAGGACAGGGTAATCCTTTCTCTATTGCCTCATTCAAATTCACTTAACTGTAGAAATTTTTTCATTTGTGAGATTCATAATAAACGCACTCCAACAACCTCTTTTCTTCCCACTTAGTTTTAGAATTCAAGCACTGAGGGTGTGTGTCCCCCACCCGCTGGGCAGTCAGCGCTGTGTTCTTCCTGCCGACCATTCCTATGTGGGAGACTCACTGTGCAGAGGGGCTGTGTTGCAGCAAGGCCCAGGCCAGGGTGGGGTCTGAGCACCTCTCTGCAGCCACGTTAACTGTGAAAACTAAGTGTCCACCAGCAGTTTGGTAGGACAATGGGATAAGTGCGCAGAGAGGGGTCACCATTAGGCAGGCCATCCCACAATCGCCACCATCTATTGAGGGCTCCCTGTGGACCCAAAGACCGTCTAAACCCTATACATTTATTCTTTCTTTACTCCTCGTGCCCCTAGGGCAGGGTTTCTCAACCTTGACAGGATCAACCCTGGAAAGGATAATTCCTTGTTGTGGGGACCATCCTGGGCATTGGAGGAGGTTTGGCCACATCGCTGGCCCCACTCACTAGATGCCCTTCCCAATTCAGGACACCGAAACTGCCTCCACACACCAGTAAATGCCTGCTGGGGGTCAACCAGGGGAGAACCACCGCCCCGTGCGGCCACCAAGCAGGAAAGTGTTGGCAGGAAAGTGAAGCTCCTGGGAGGTGGGTCAGAGCAATGCTGTGAACTGGGAGGAATGTCCCCAGATGTCCTTGAACACAGCAGCACAGGCTGGGAGACCCTGCAGGGTAACAAAGCGGGGAACAACATCTAAGGAGGAGAAGCCTGATTGCGCTGCAGGATGGGTGGGACAGGAAGCGTAGAGGCTGAGGGACAGAGTGAGGTATCTGTCTGCCAGTAGGGAACCCACTCAGGCTGCACCCATCCCTCAACAAACAGCTCCACGTCACAGTCTGCACAAGTCCGTGTGATCCCACTGCAGAACATGGGCAGCATGTCACCTCCAGAGATGAGACAGAGGCACTCTCCCTTTGTGCTGGGTACCAGCAAAACCTTTCTGTGCCCACCGTGGTTGACACCTGGTAAACGGCATCAGCAGATCAGAGCAGAGAGACAAGTGTGTCCAAGATCGTGAGAGCACCCAACACTGCATCATAGGGGGAATGATGGAAAGAAGTAGACACGTGCTTCTGAGAAGAGAAAATGCCTTTCAACAATGTGACAGAGCTTATGGGGTATCCCAGCCCCTGAAAAATAAAGGTGGGGGACAGGACAGCTGCCTTCACACATCTGAAGGGTTCTCATAGAAAATCAAATGAGGATAAATGGATAAATGGTACAGGGATGCAAGTGTCAAGGGAGCTGTCAATCTAGATGATTCTGAGACTCTCTGATTCCATCCAATCTCCCCAGGGAACCAAGGGGTCAGCCACTCCTGGAGAGTCATGGTAGGCTCTGAAGACCACATTTCAGAAGGAATTCTACAAGCTGGATCAGGCTCAGAAAAGAGCATCATCTTATTTTAAGCAACATTGTCATGTTCGGTTACATTTTACCAAGTTAATAGGGTGAATTTTCTTCTTTCCCCCTTAAGAAGAACATCTATAATTTTATCAGATTATAAAGGTATACATATTCTCTTCAGGATATTTAGAAAATACAGATAGAGTAATCTCACCAACCAGAAATAACCATTTTAAATATTTTAATATTCTCCTATATTGCATTTCAAGTTTTTTTCTATACATACAGATTCCTACCTTCAAACATAATACAAAGAATATTACAAACTCCGAATGAAATCTGTCCTTCCAAACATGATCTTCAAAGTTTTTTTCCAGCATCATGAATGGCATCATTAATTTTGAATCTTTCCTAATCCATTGAGCATAAAGATTAAATCAAAGCAGCTGTGATTGGGCTAATGGCCCCCTTCAGATTTCCAACTTCACACTGATTTCATTATGTTAGGGAAGACCTCTCCTGCTATAGTACTTGCATGATTCCATTTTCTTCTCTCTTTCATAAAATAATAAGGGCAAAATGTAACAAAAGCTATTCAAATAATTGCTCAAACATTGCAATGATGAAGCTGCCAAAATTAGACGTCTGGCCAGTGAGCAGTGTCCCAATGAGATCACTCAAAATGCTGGTCAGTTGATGTATAAAGTGTTCAATCAGCAAGGAAAGAGGAAAGTACATGCCAGATATAGGAAATCCAAGGACTTGTTTTTTTCTTCTCCTAATAAAGTGTGTGTTGTATGGAAGGCTTTGGATCCCACTCTGCACGTAACGTATGCCAGCATTGCTGCCATGTCATTAAATTTTCTAAGAATGCAGATTGGAAATGGATGTATAATATCCATCTGATGAATTTCCTAATAAATTTACTTTTTCCACTTAAGTAATGGTTATGGTAAGGACAATTTTTATCATAAATAAATGATCCTAAAATTAAAACCCTGTAGAGAAAACTTACATGTGCTTTGTTTTTGTAGGCAAATGCCTTGAAGTGAAATATGACTTTGAAGGGTAAGCATGTGTATGATACTTGATCCATCTTGCCAAATTGCTCTCCAGAAATACAATCTTTCAATGAAGTACAGCCACATGAGCAGAATATAAAGCTACTGTTTTATCTTTCCTACAACCCTTGCTAATACTGGGTATTATCTCATTTTTTCCCTTCAATCTTTGACAATAGGCAAAATACTTATCTTTCTCATTTGCATTTTTATATTTGAGGAGTAGAAATTTCTTTATATTTATTAGGAGATTGCACTTTACCTTTTGTGTGTTTTATTCATTTTCTATTCACCAATATTAAGAATATTCAGCATTTTCCTTGATTTCTATTGAAATTTTTTGGGATAATACCTCCTTCCCTCCCCCCTCAAATTCTCTACCAATTGAGAAATCTGCTCTGCAGCCAGCAAAGGACCTGGTTTCTCGTGGAGCTGGATTCTGTAGGTCTGGGGTGAGTCCCAAGAATGTGCATTTCCAACCAGTGCCCAGCTGATGCTGGAGTGCCTGGTCAGGGGGCTGTGGCCACATGCAGGTTAGAAGCACCCACCTAACCTGCACCAGCTCTTTGCTCCCTCTTCTCAGAGGCCTTTTTTTTTTTTTTTTTTTTTTTTTTTTTTTTGGACGGCACGTGGGACCTTCCCAGACCGGGGCACGAACCTGCATCCCCTGCATCGGCAGGCGGACTCTCAACCACTGCGCCACCAGGGAAGCCCTCAGAGGCCTTTTAGCTAACCCTAGTGTTACCCAATCAGGTCCAGCTGCTGGCCATCCTCAAAAATCAATACTCAAGAGAAGCAATATTGGTAGAAAGGAAAGTTGCTTTTAATCAGAATGCCAGCAATCTGGGGAGATGGTAGACTCAGTGTCCTCCAAAAACCACCTCCGAAGATTCTGCTGGGCCATGAAAGTTTTTTAAAGGGAAAAAGGAAAGTAATCTCAGTTAATCATGGAGACAGGGGTCAGAGTCGTCGCCACCCCCCACTGTGTGCAGGCTTGTCGACTTTTTGTGATTTTTCTTTAGATGCTATCTTGTTCATTTGTTCATGAGATTACTGAAGGGGAAGCTAGGTAAGAGATCTGGTCATCATTTAATTACTTATTCTTCACTTCTACTTCTTTGATCTATGGAAGGAACCAACAAGTTAGGCAAGGTATTGTGTGATCAAAAGATTTGCAAGGTGTGCTTGGGCTGGAGATGAGTAGAGTATGGGGGTGCCTGATTTAAGGTTAGTTAGATTATAGCTCTGTTAAAGTGACAAGAAAAGGGGCTTCCAGTTGAGGACGGTTTCCTGCAAGGAGCTCTTTCCTGCCAAAAGCTGCTTATACTGGGGGTAAACAGTGCATTTCCAAAGAGGACGGGGTACAGACCGTTGTAAGGTAACAATTCTGTAAGTTCTGTATATTCTGAAAGTTCTTGCCCAGGTCTCCCTGCAGCTGGTTCCCCCAGCATCTCCTTCCACGACACCTCTCCCACGTAGCAGAGGCAGGGCATGTGCCTCACCCATGCCCAGTCATATAAAAGAGTGTATGTAAAAGACAACCAAACCAAAGACCCTTCTAAAATATCATCCTTCACAAATCAAAACTACAATGAGGTACCACCTCACACCAGTCAAAATGGTCATCATTAAAAAGTCTACAAATAACAAATGCTGGAGAGGGTGTGGAGAAAAGGGAACCCTCCTACTCTATCGGTTGGAATATAAATTGGTGCAGCCCGTATGGAAAAAGGTATGGAGGTTCCTTAAAAAACTAAAAATAAAGTTGCTCTATGATCCAGCAATCCCACTCCTGGGCATATACCCAGATAAAACTGTAATTCAAAAACTACAGGCACCCCTATGTTCATAGCAGCACTATTTACAATAGCCAAGACATGGCAAACAACCTAAATGTCCATCAACAGATGAATGGAATCGATAAAGCAGATGTCATACATATATACAATGGAATATTACTCAGGCATAGAAAGAATGAAATAATGCCATTTGCAGCAACATAGATGGACATAGATATTATCACGCTAAGTGAAGTCAGGAAGAGAAAGACAAATACATTACGATATCAATTATATGTGGAATCTAAAATTCCCTGGTGGTCCAGTGAGTAAGACTCCGCGCATCCAAGGCAGGGGGCCTGGGTTTGATCCCTGGTCCGGGAACTAGATCCCGCATGCATGATGCAACTAAAGATCCCACATGCTGCAACTAAGACCCGGTGCAGCCAAAATTAATTAATTAATTAATTAATTAATTAAATATGACACAAATGAATTTATCTACAAAACAGAAACAGACTCACAGACATAGAGAACAGACTTGTGGTTGCCAAGGGGGAGGTGGGTGGGAGAGTGATGGATTGGGAGTTTGGGATTAGCAGATGCAAACTATTATATATAGAATGGATAAACAACAAGGTCCTACTGTATAGCACAGGGAACTATATTCAATATTCTGTGATAAACCATAATGGAAAAGAAATGAAAAGGAATATATATACATATATATAACTGAATCACTTTGCTGTATGGCAGAAATTAACATAACATTGTAAATCAACTATACTTCAATAAAATAAATTTTTAAATAAAATAAAATATCATCCTTCAATAGCTGATAAAACACCTTAAGGCTTCCTAAGGCTTCTTTCCTGCTTGTATGCACAGAACTGTTTTCACTGACGCTGCCCCTATAAGCTGAGACCAGGTCTTTGTTGGGACATTCTGAATTCAGTGTTACTTAGTGCAGTGGTGAGAGTCACCCCATCCCTTTCCAACCACGCCCTGCATTATGTTGAAGGATGCACAGCTTCTGAGCAACGGTTCTGTGAGAGCAAAGCAAAGTGTCAGATTCTAAAAATATCTTTTGTTCTTTCCTCCCAGTGCATTAGGAGAGAGATCCTTAGCAAAAAATAAATGTCTCTCCAAACCAGCAGGAGCAATGTGTGTTAATGTTGCTGATTCTTTTTGTCCTAAATAGAATGTTTTTTCAGGACTATCAAAGTTTTAAAGATATACAAGACCTGCAAATAAATAAATTATAAGCTTTCTTTCAGGTTCAGTGTATCATTATTCAATAAGGAAAGCAAACCTATGTGGTCAAACAAGATCATGAAATATTTATTCTAATCACAAATTCTCACTTTTATCTGATCAGATAGAATGTTCAATATGTTCTGCCATTTATTAACAAAAAACAAAATTATACCCTAGGTGTGAGACCAAGGAAAATTTGGCCACGTTCTATAAAAAAAATAATGGATTTATTTTCTGGTGTTTTAAAAAACAACTCTTGTTAATTTTTTAAAATAATTCTTGTTTATTTCTGAAGCCAAACACTGGAGTTAAATACATGCTTGCCTATACATTTATTGAAGGTATACCCTGGTTCCTCTTATGTTCCTCACACATATATGTGAGTCTAGCTACATATAATATTTCATTATTACAAGTTAAGTGATGCTAAACAGCATCACTATCTTGTTTTTATAACTTAATAGATGATTGAATTATATTTAATCAACAGTTTTAATCTTGACTGCTATTGGAAGTCTATCTTCAAAGACAGGTGCCATAATTTATTTCTCAATGTTTTTTGTAACATTCCGCAAAATGCATGTTAGCTCATTTATTTGTATGTAAAAATGAAGTCCATTTTTTTCTAAGAGAAAATGACTGTGATGTGACACATGGGTTAACCATTAGGTTAACCTGGCAGACATCTTCTTTAGGTTGAGTAATCCGAATCTACAGCTTCAAAGTTTTGAGAAAAATATAATTAAAGTTTGTGATAAGTGTTTTCTCAAAAAATATTGTATCAGCAAAGGTGTTTTGGAAATTAATGTTTCAATTTTCCCAACCCTTTATTAAGAGAATAAAAGTGAAAAATAAACAAACTAGGAAAGTCTCTGTAGGAGAAAATCTGTGCTCCCATGGAGAACTGTGCACTGTCTACACACACTTCCAGCTCATCCAGTTCTTGCCTTTTCCTGCCATTGAGCTATTTTACATCTCTAGTTGTAGACAGCTGATCTCCATGAAAAATACCTCCTGCCTGCAGCCCTGTAAACCTGCATCCTGTGGGGGGTCCAGCTGACCCCTCCCCACAGCGGAAGCAGCCAGTCTCATTTGCACATTCCTGTCAATATTCCTGGCCTATAATCTTGGATTCTCCTTTGAACTGATGGTAATATACTACTAGTTCCCTCACTTATAATGAGTTGAAATAAAATCTTTAACATGGACTCATTTTATACTTGTATGAGAATCATGATTTTACCTTTTTTTGAAAATTATCTTTCACTTTGCTAATCCCGATAAAGCCTTTTTCTCTCCCAGAAATTGAGAATGTAAATGACTTTGCTGACTCAATAACAAATGCCATGGCAAGTATGCGGTTTCCAATTTTTACTTTTAACAAAATTGAATCAAGCAGTCAGCAGGTAGATTTATGAAAATAATTTGTAATGGTGGATTATTATGGGATTTGGAGCATGTAACTCCAAAGACATCCAAAGAGTTGAAGATCATGGCTGTAATAAAAATCAGCCCATCTACAGCTATAAAAAACTGTAAAAAGGAATAGAGTTAATGCTGAACTCTACCACAGTCTAGCATTAAGCAGTGCTCATCCACGGGTGCATGGACTAATTGGAAACGTATCCTCATTTATTTCATTGAGACGTATCTCCAGTACAACTTTCATAATTATTTAATAACAGTTCCAGCGCATTTGTGTTTTCATCCATTTACATGCATGCTTTGTGACAGAGAAGTATGAGATAGAATAATCAGTAAAAGACATTCAAGCAAAAAATAAATTATGTAGGATAAAATTGTGTGAGGAAGTGAAAAAGAAATAAACAGAAGAAAAAAACTTATAATTTCCAGCTGTCAGAGGTTTTGTTCTTCTATATTTTTTAAGGATGATGGTGTATTTCATTTTACTAGAGGATTTAGATTTCATTGTATACATTTCAAAGAATGACATAATATATATATTTAAATGTCAATATTTGCAATATACAGAAACTACGTTCTTTTCAAATATTTAAACTCAGGATAAAACATGTCAAAAGCCATTTTTACCATGGGTAAAAATGTGTGCAGTTTTTCAGTGTACTTTTAGGAATTTGTGAGAAAAAGTTTGAAAACCATTACTGTAACTACTGATGTTTAATTTTAGTTGGGGTGTCTTTTGACATACAGATGTTTAAATTCACCCTCCGTTCAAATCTTGTGATTCTCCTCGCGATTACTTTCACTGTCTTGAGGCTTAGCTAGTACTTCCTTGTTCATTTATATAGGCTAGGGTTTTTAATAGCTCCTGGGAGTGGATTTGAGCAGAGCACTCCCCTAATATCTTTATAATCACTCTTTCCAGTAACACCTTTTCCCCGACCTCAGAAACGCTCCCTGCCCATCCTGGTTCTCTCCACCAGGGATCTGCAAGTTTTTGGACTCATTCCTTAAAAGAATGTAAGTTTCCATGTACCGCCTTGCATATTTTTAAGTTGACATTTACTATTTTTAATCATACATTGAAATAGTTTCAAAAGATTTAACTTTCAGCATGTGGCGTATGTTGTCATTACAAAATGTACATACTCTTTAAAATGTGTCCAGTGGAGTCTAAACAGCCTAAAAATTTGATACCCACCATTTTTAAAATGCATCAACAAGTTCCTCCTTAACAGATTAATTTTATACTATTTATGTTTCTCCTTCAACTTATTTTTTAAATTTCCCTTCCCCCATAGGATATTACTATATCAGTTTTTATAATTTTAAAATAGCTTTTATAATAATTTTTATGATGCTTTAAAGTCTTTTGCAGATCACACTATCAAGTTTTCTGCAACAAAAATATGTATAGAAACTTAACATTTTTTCTATAAACATAAGTCTAAAATTTAGGTGATTTTTTTCTAGATTATTATTGTAATTAATATTAACATTCAATCGATCAAAGCAAATTACTATGTTATAATTTTTGGTAAATAATTATTAATAATTACTAAAAATATACATTTATCAGAAATACATCTTATAATGAGACAAATGGTCCTGAGTCTTTTTCCAGGTTATTTCATGTATCCATGGATGAATATTACCTATTCATGGGATAGGGTTCTGTATCAATTGTACTACCATTCTTTTTTATATATGTAAGCATGGAGAAAAACTTCTTCTCAATAAAATAAACTTCTTCACATTAAAAGAGTTAAATCTTTTGAAACTATTTCAATGTATGATTAAAAATGGTAATGTGTGAATGAAAGGAGTTTTGTTATAAAGATTTCACTCCTTCCATATTATGTGCTGAAAATTACCTGGTGATTGATCATGATAGATTATTCTTAATGATCTGATCTGTCAGTTTATAAATTGATTAGATCCTCCTTCAGTCCATGGAAAGCAAAGATCTAGAATTCTCTGATGTGCAGGAGGACTTGTGACACTGTTAATCCTTCATGTTCTGGACACCTTCCAGGACTATGAACGTCCCCTTGGCTGAAGTTGCCCAGAGGCCTTTACCCTCCACCAGGTGGATGCGTCATGGCCCTTCCTCACTGTGGGGACGGGGGGAGACTGTGGAGGGGGAGACAGGAGCTGCCCCTCCTCAGGTGACTCAGCACTGGTTTCAGGAAACGAGGGTCTAGACCACGGTTCCCTTGAAACTGCCTGTGCCCTTGGAATCTGCTTCTTGCTGGAGTTTGCAGATCCCAGTCGGCTGAAGGCTGCCTGCACAGATGTCAGGTGAGGACAGAAGTACATCACCCCAAGCTTTCTCTTTCTTTGCTGAAGTCTTACTCTTTATTTATCTACATATGCAGCAAACTGCTATGGAGGCCCCTATGCCACATGGCCAGTCTTACTGCTGAGGGTCCCTCTGTGCTGGGCACCAAAGACACGTTATCCCAGCCTCAAGCTCAGTGGCCCAGGGGGATGGCCAAGGGAGGAACAGCATGCTGTCCATAGACCCCAGACACATGACACTTCCTTTCCAAAGAAGGAAAGAAATGAAGAGCCCAGGAGTCCCTGCCCCCAAGACAAACAAATGTTCTGTCACAAATCTGGTTCTCTTCACAGCTGAAACCAGGGGATACACTGTGTTTTAGCAAAACTGTTTTCAGCACAGCATCTGATTTTAAATACAGTGTCCTCTTAGTGGTCATGCTTGCACTACTGCTGTTGTTAAAAAACAACTTGTCTACCAACAAATATGGTACACATGGATATATGGCAGGTATCTATAAGGTATATAATACCTTGTTTCCTTACAAAGAGATGATCTGAAGGTTTTTTTGGCCTAGAGGTCACTTCCTTTTTTCTCCCAGGAATATCTCTAATGTCACAATTGGTGTTAATGAATGAATAGTATGCTCTTGGGCCAGGACACTCTGTACCCCTAGGTACAGGCCAGCGTGCCAGGCCCTCGGATCACGTGGCCTGCAGCCCAAAGGACTGGGTGGGCCAAGCATGTGGGGCCAGCAGAGTGCCCCCAAAGGGAAGGCTACCGGAGGCCAGTGGGGGGAGGGCCCATCTTGTGGTGATAAGGAAGACAGACACTAAGAACTTGAGGAGAGGCTGGAGGCTATCCTGACAGTAAAGAGCCTGTCTCCTCACTGGTGTTTCTCAGGTTACAGCTCTTGGTGAGCTCTTGGCAAGCATGTGATGTGAAACCTTCACTCCTCCAGGCCAACATCTAGGGCTCTTCAGTGATGAGCCCCGAAGGCCTCCTGGGGTTGGTCGGTGCAGGGCCATGTGTTAAGGGCCGGACCTCGCTCTGGACAAATGTCTCTTCCTGACAAACTCTAGCCAGGCCCCTATCAGCCCTACTCTGAACTAAGCCTCAACCTCTACCTATAAAGACCTGAAAAGACTAACCTAATTTCTAACAGCCCAAGCTGCCTCCCTAAGTTAACCCTGGACCCTCCCCACTCCCATTAAAGTGCTGGCTTGAGAAAACTCAGCCAAAGGAATTTACTGTTTGTTCCATCTGAGATAGGCCCCTGTCTCTGTGGGAGCCTAAGTTTGGTAAGTGCTGGTTAACAAACCCAGATGGGTTACAGGGAACAGCCCTCCTTTCCCACTTTCTGTAACTTTCCACTTTCCTGACTCTACTGACCGCTGCCCACCCCCCACCCCTGTCCTCTTCCCCCTTCCCTCATCCTCCCTTTAAAATGCTCAGTCACCTCTGATCAAATAGACACGTGGAGCTCAGTTCATATTGGGCCCTTTCCCTATGACAACAGTATGTTTCTGATGAAAATCTGTCCTTACCCCTTAAACTGGTGTCTGGTTTGTTATCTTTAACACTGCATTCAAGTGCAGGAAGCCTGCCCACCGCACTCGCACCAGTGACCCCACTGACCTGCCCTTTTCCTCTCTGAGGTTTTGGAGTGGGAGTTGGTTCTGCTTTGTTTGTTTTCCTGAGTTTCAGTCTCTTTGCATGTAGCCACCATGGTCAACCCAGGCCAGCAACCTACCCTGTCTGGAGGTCATAATTGTGAGCCCCGTCACAGGTGGGCCTCAGTCCCTGCCCCCAGCAACAGTCACAGGCTTCTCACCCCTTATCCAGTCTCCTCTTTGGTCCCAGCCAACTTTGCCTGCCCTGTGATTTACACTGATTCTCTCTACACTGTTCAGATGTTCTCAAAAGGATCAACCCTTCTCTTTACCCTCTTCCTAGCAACTGGAGTTTTGACTAGAATCCAGTGTTATTTTGCCCTTCACAGTGACCGCCGGTCCCTGTGCTGGCCCTGCACCAGCCTTGACACTGGCCCTGGTGTCGGATACCCACAGGTCCACCCACCCCTGCTCAGAGCCAGGCCCCTGGGACACTGGCAGTGAGTATATCTGGCTAGCCCACCCAGGGTGCTCCAGTGACCCTTTGAAATACAGTAATAATGCACCAGAGTTTACTGAGCACCTTCTAAGCACCAGCACTGAGTCTACAGCTAAGGATTGTCTCACTTGATTCTCAAAA